>NW_026057577.1:9797987-9861317 GCF_023721935.1 Panthera uncia | reverse complement strand
TTTCTTTCTTTCTTTCTTTCTTTCTTTCTTTCTTTCTTTCTTTCTTTTTTTAATGAGAATTCCTGGCTCTTTTCCCTATCCTGACATTTATCTGGAGCTTCTCTTCCTTTGTCTATTTTTTTTTTCTTAATTTCCTCCCACACAGTTGCTGATGTCATGCATGTCCTGTGGCTTTTGGTAGTTTGTCCTCAACCATTTGTTTTTGGGGATTCCCGGAAATGGATACCTTGTTATGTAATTGTGCTGTAAAAGCTGTTCATGGGTTTTAAATTTTCATATTGATTTGAATTTACTTCTTAAGTGCAGAAGAGAGAAAAATAGCAAAATAAAACACATAATAAAGGAATCAATAAAGACAAGCACAAATTGAAAGACAAAACAACAAAAGAATAAATTGGTTATCAAGACCACTGTCTTATTCTTTGGAAAGAAAGACTCATAACAAGGTAAACTTGACACAGGAATGATTTGTAGAAATTAACCACCATATAAGGAACAAAGGTACCATTTGATGGACAACATTTTAGCCTTGAATTTGAAAGCCTGAGCAAAAGAAATTATTTTCTAGGTAAATATAAAATAGAAAAAGTAGCTCAAAAAGTAGAAAACTAAATAGACCAATGTGTAAAACAGAGTTGACATAGCAGGCCTAAATCTACTCTCCTTAGAAAATCCTACTTGCAGGTTGGCTCGTGACTAGCCTCTGAGATCTTGGTGCTAGATACATTCCCTACACTGATATGAAAATATTCCCTGTTGAAGGTGGTTCACTGTGCTTCAGACTGTGAAACCACTCTGATTTATGCTGAATACTTGCTTTTCTTCTAGGAATCTGGAATTTTTGGAATGTGCTAGACAGTGGGTAACCATACGATCCATCCCCCATAAAAGAAGCTTGGGTGCCGAGTCACCAATGGGCTTCACTGGGCCGACATATTGCACACAAGTGGCTGCATTTTTCATTGCTGGAGAACAGAGCATGCTCACTGTGAGTGCCCTCTAAGGAAGGAGAGAGCATAAAGGAGCTGGTATATGGGTTTCTCCAGGCTCCACCCAAGTGTCTTTCCCTTACTAATATCCTTCTACCGTAACAAGCCTTAGCTGTGAGTACAGCTGCCTGCTGAGTCCTGTGGTTCCTACCTGTGAACATGTGAATGTTTCCTAGTGAATGACATACCAGCAATTTTAAAATTTATGCAAAGGATAGTCAAATTTCTAACCCCTCCCCCCAAAAATGTACCAAGATCAGACATTTGTAAGGACATGGTCTACCAAATATTTAAAATACTAGGCTTGTAACTTGTCTTTAAAATTTTTTTTTAAGTTTATTTATTTTTGAGAGAGTGCATGTGCAAGGCGGGGGAGGGGCAGAGAGCGAGAGGGAGACAGGATCTGAAGTTGGCTCTGTGCTGACAGCAGAGAGCCCAAATCAGGGCTCAAACCCATAAGCTGCAAGGTGATGACCTGAGCCCAAGTTAGATGCTTAACTGACTAAGCCACTCAGACTCCCCAAATTTATAACTTGTCTTACTGAAAACCTTTATTGTCTTGGTTGTTTCTTGATGCATGGGTTTCTGAGTAGTATATGTGGATTTGTCACATTCTCGAGTATTTTTTTTTTATCAGTTAACTAGTTTTATCTAGTTTCTAGTTCTTCTCTTTATTTCAAATCTGTTGTTAAGCATGGAAAGATTCATGACTGTTATATATTTTAATAAATTTAATTCCCTCTCAGCGATCAGAATATCTTTTTATAGAACATGTGCTCTAAAGGTACATTTACTAGATGTATATTTTCACTCTTTTCCAAGCTCTCCGATCTTGTACAAATTAAGTTTTTTTTGAGCCTCACTTTCTTCATATGCACCAAATACTCCTAATATACTTAGAGTGCATTAATATACTTACCAAGGATTCCACAAGGTTGATGTGAGGATTATAGTAGATTGTGTAATTATAAAGTGCTTACAAAATGGTACTTAGAATTCATTTGAATGTTAAGTACCATTGACCCTTGAATAACTCAATGGTGAGGGGTGCTGACCTTCCACACAATCCGTGTATAACTTTCAAATCCTCAAAACTTAACAGAAGACCATGGGGGAGGGGAAGGGGGAACAAAAGTTAGAGAGAGAGGGAGGCAAACCATAAGAAACTCTTAAAAACTGAGAATAAACTGAGGGTTGATGGGGAGTGAGAGGGAAGGGGAAAGTGGGTGATGGGCATTGAGGAGGGCCCCTGTTGGGATGAGCACTGGGTGTTGTATGGAAACCAATTTGACAATAAATTTAATATTAAAAAATAAAAATAAAAAAATAAATAACACTTAAAAAACATTTAATTCCTAAGAGCCTAGGGTTGACCAGAAGCCTGAGTGATAAAGTTGATTAACACATATTTTGTATATGTATTATATTCTGTATTCTTACAATAAAATAAGCAAGAGAAAAAAAATTTTTAGAAAACCATAAGGAAGAGAAAATATGTTTACCATACCATACTGTATTTATTGAAAAAAAATCTACATATAAGTGAACCAGTATAGTTCAAACCTGTGTTGTTCAAGCATCAAATGTATAGATGTAGTGGAGATTCAAACTCACTGGCATTTATTCTGATTACTGATGATTAGAATAATTTCAACCAATGAAGAGTTATCCTGGAATGAATGAATTTATCCGTTCATTCAGTCACCCATTTATTTACTCATTATTTATTCACTGAATCTGAAGTGCCACTGGTATTCTGGGCCATGGTATTCTGTGGCAAATAAGAGAGATGGGATTGTGCTTTCATGAAGTATACATTTGAATGTTATTAAAGCATAGCTAAATAAACCTGATTTTTATCAGCCTCTAGAATATTTGTCTCCTCCAGTGAAGCCAAGACTTGACTTCCTTATGGATCCCTTCCCTCCAGTTCATCTACTGTTTTAATATCCTTGGGAAGTTTTACTTCAGGGTGTGGTTATTCTTATTTACAAATAAACTCTTTAAACAATAATAAGTACACCTTTTTTTCACCTAAGTTCATCCTTCTAAATTTATTCTTTCTTTCTCCTAGTAATTGTGGTAGTGACTAGACAGTACACTATCAACCAATTCTGTAGATCAACTCTCAGATACATGAAGCAAAATTTTACATCCTAAAACTGTGTGTGAGATTTCCGGCAGGCAATTTTTTTTCTATTCTTTATATGTGAAAGTCTTTATTTTGTCCTCAGAACTGAATAGTTCTGTACTTGGCATGAAATTCTAGAATCAAAATTATTCTCCTTCAGAACTAGGCAAATTCTTGCTTCTAGTGTAACTTGGAGAAATTCTGTTAATCTATTTCAAAATTCTTTTTAAAAAGACACTCCCCTCCCCCACCCCATGTTAGAAGCTTTTGTTGGTGTTCTGTAACTGCCGGTAACTACCACCGCCATCTCTATGATTTTGTTACTTTCAGAATGTGATGCAAATGGAATCACACAGTATATGACTTCTGGAGATTGGCTTATTTCAGCCGTTCAGCATTTTTCCTTTATGACTCATTCAGGTTATTGTGTTTATCAATAGTTCCCTTTTATTGAGGACTGTTCCATTCACCTATTAAAGGTGAGTTGTGTCCATTGTGGGGCAGTAGTGAATACAGCTGTTATGGGCATATATGTACAGGATTTTCTGCAAACGTATGTTTCATGGCTCTCGTATAGATTCCCAGAGTGCAGTTACTGCGTTCTATGGCAAGGACACGTTCAGTTTTATAAGAAAGTGCCATACTCTCTTTTAGTGTGGTCTTGCCATTTTGCATTCCCACCAGCAGTGTATGAATGATTCAGTTCCTCCACATTCTTGCCAACATTTGGTGTTACTTCTGTATCTTAGCCATTCTAATAGGTATATACAGTGAGATATTATTAGGGTTTTCCTTTGCATTTCCCTATTAGCTAATGATTTTGAACATCTCTTCATAGACTTGTCATCTATGCACCATCTTCAATGAAATGCCTATTTGTGTCTTTTGTCCTTTTTCTTTCCTTATTTAAAAAAAATTAGCATTTATTTGTTTTTGAGAGACAGAGACAGAGCATGAGTGAGGGAGGGGCAAAGAGAAAAGGAGAGACAGAATCTGAAGCAGGATCCAGGCTCCGAGCTGTCAGCACAGAGCTGGATGCAGGGCTTGAACCCACGGACCATGAGATCATGACCTGAGCCGAAAACAGATGCTTAACCAACTGAGCCACGCAGGCACCCCTTTTTATCCTTTTTCCAATTGAATTTTCTGGATTTTACTGTTGAGTTCTGGGAGTCCTTCATTCTAGATACAAGTCCTTGGTTGGATGTATGGTTCGCAAACACATTCTCATAGTCTTTCTATTCTCTTGGCAGACTCTTTGGTGGAACAGCTTTTACATTTGGATGAGATCCAACTTAGCAATGTTTCCTTGTAGGGGTCATTCTTTTGGTGGCAAGCTAAGAACTGTTTTCTACCCCCACCCAGACCATGTCCTGTAGACTTCTCCTTTGTTTCTCTGCAATACTTTATAGTTTTACATTTAGGTCTGTTACCCATTTTGAGTTAATTTTTATGTAAAGTGAGGTTTTGTTTGAAACTTTATTTTGCCTAAGGATGCACACGTGTTAACTTCTTCTACTTAAAGAGTAAATAGAAACGTGTGAATATATGTACAGCTTAATGAATTTCCACAAACTGAGCACAGGTATGTGACCAGCATTTGGACCCAGAAGCATACTATTTCCTTTTGTTCTCTTTCTGGTCTACTGATGTGGGTCACTTTTCCTGTTTTTGAACTTTGTGCAGTTTATTTTGTTTTGTTTTATTTTATTTTATTTTATTTTATTTTATTTTATTTTATTTTATTTTATTTTATTTTTACTATTTATTTGTGAGAAAGAAAGAGACAGAGCATGATCAGGGAATGGGCAGAGAGAGAGAGGGAGACACAGACTCTGAAGCAGGCTCCAGACTCTGAGCTATCAGCACAGAGACTAACGTGGGGCCTGAATGCATGAACTGTGAGATCATGACCTGAGCTGAAGTTGGATGCTTAACTGACTGAGCCACCCAGGCACCCCTATATGTTTTTTTTAAATTAATAATTGTTTAATGTTTATTGATTGATTTTGAGAGAGAGGGGGGAAAGCACAAATGGAGGAGGGGCAGAGAGGGATAGACAGAGAATCCCAAGCGGGCTCTGAGCTGTCATCGCAGAGCCTGACATGGAGCTTGAACTATGAGATCATGACTTGAATGGAAATCAAGAGTCAGACATTTAACCACCTGAGGCATCCAGGCACCTCTGAACTTTATGTTAATGGAGTCATGTAATACGTGTTATTTTGTTTATAATTTCTTTCATTAAACATTGTGGGCTCACCTGTATAGTTTTAAAGCATTCACCTTGTGAGCTATGAGCATAGCTTAATTAATTAATCCCTGGAGGATTCTGGGAAGATGGTGGCATAGGAGGACGCTGGGCTCACCGTGCGTCCTGCTGATCACTTAGATTCCACCTACACCTGCCTAAATAACCCAGAAAACCTCCAGAAGACTAGCAGAATGGAGTCTCTGGAGCCAAGCGCAGACAAGAGGCCCACGGAAGAGGGTAGGAAGGGCAGAGAGGCGGTGCACCTTCCACGGACTGGCGGGAGGGAGCCGGGGCAGAGGGGCGGCCTGCCGGCCAAGCAGAGCCCCTGAGTCTGGCTGGCAAAAGCGGAGGGGCCGGTCGGAGTGTGTTCTGACAGCGAGTGGGACTTGACATCTGTAAGGTTATAAGCTTACAGCTCGGCTCAGAGAACGGGGGGGGGGGGGGGGGGGAGGACAAGGGGAGGGAGAGTTGTCGAGGCCCGGACGACAGAGCTCAGCTTGGCGGGGAACAAAGGTGTTCACCAGTGCCATCTCCTGCGCCCATCCCCCAGCCAAAATCCCTAAGGGAACCAGTTCCTGCCAGGGAACTTGCTTGCACCGTGCAAACACCCAACGCTGTGCTTCTGCGGATCCATCCCTCCGGTGGGTCTGACTCCCTCCCGGTGCCGCCTCCTGAAGCAGATCTCTGAAGGAAAAGTGAGCTGAGCCTACCCCTCCTGCACCTGTACACCTTGCCGATCCACCCCAGCTAATACACCAGATCCCCCGCACCACAAGCCTGGGAGTGTGCAAGTAGCCCAGATGGGCCACGCCACCCCACAGTGAATCCCGCCCCTAGGAGAGGGGAAGAGAAGGCACACACCAGTCTGACTGTGGCCCCAGTGGTGGGCGGGAGGCAGACATCAGGTCTGACTGCGGTCCGCCCACCAATGCAAGTTATTCAAGACAGCACAGGGGAAGAGCCCCGCAGTCCCGCACCACTCCAGGGACTATCCAAAATGACAAAACGGAAGAATTCCCCTCAAAAAAAAAAAAATCCAGGAAATAACAGCAGCTAACGAACTTATCAAAAACAATTTAAACAATATAACAGAAAGTGAATTTAGAATAATAGTCATAAAATTAATCACTGGGCTTGAAAACAGTATAAAGGACAGCAGAGAATCTATTGCTACAGAGATCAAGGGACTAAGGAACAGCCAGGATTAGCTGAAAAATGCTATCAATGAGCTGCAAAATAAAATGGAGAAACCACATCTCGGATTGAAGAGGCAGAGGAGAGATTAGCTGAACTAGAAGATAAAATTATGGGAAAAGAAAAAGGTGAGAAAAAGAGAGATAAAAAAAATCCAGGAGTATGAGGGGAAAATTAGAGAACTAAGTGATGCACTAAAGAGAAATAATATACACATAATTGGTATTCCAGAGGAGGAAGAGAGAGGGAAAGGTGCTGAAGGTATACTTGAAGAAATAATAGCTGAGAACTTCCCTCATCCGGGGAAGGAAAAAGGCATTGAAATCCAAGAGACACAGAGAACTCTCTTCAGACATAACTTGAATTGATCTTCTGCATGACATATCATAGTGAAACTGGAAAAATACAAGGATAAAAAAAATTCTAAAAGCAGCTAGAGATAAACGTGCTCTAATATATAAAGGGAGACCTATAAGACTTGTGACCCATCTCTCTACTGAAACTTGGCAGGCCAGAAAGGAATGGCAGGAGATCTTCAATGTGATGAACAGAAAAAAATATGCAGCTGAGAATCCTTTATCCAGCAAGTCTGTCATTTAGAATAGAAGGAGAGATAAAGGTCTTCCCAAACAAAAAAAAACTGAAGGAATTTGTCACCACTAAACCAGCCCTACAAGAGATCCTAAGGGGGATCCTGTGAGACAAAGTACCAGAGACATCACTACAAGCATAAAACATACAGACATCACAATGACTCTAAACCCATATCTTTCTATAATAACACTGAATGTAAATGGATTAAATGCACCAACCAAAAGACATAGGGTATCAGAATGGATAAAAAAATAAGACCCATCTATTTGCTGTCTACAAGAGACTCATTTTAGATCTGAGGACTAGATTGAGAGTGAGGGGATGGAGAACTATTTATCATGCTACTGGAAGCCAAAAGAAAGCTGGAGTAGCCATACTTATATCAGACAAACTAGACTTTAAAATAAAGGCTGTAACAAGAGATGAAGAAGGGCATTCTATAATAATCACAGGGTTTATCCATCAGGAAGAGCTAACAATTATAAATGTCTATCCGCCGAATACAGGAGCCCCCAAATATATAAAACAATTACTCACAAAAATAAGCAACCTTATGGATAAGAATGTGGTAATTGCAGGGGACTTTAACACTCCACTTACAGAAATGGATAGATCATCTAGACACACGGTGAATAAAGAAACAAGGGCCCTGAATGATACATTGGATCAGATGGACTTGACAGATATATTTAGAACTCTGCATCCCAAAGCAACAGAATATACTTTCTTCTCAAGTGCACATGGAACATTCTCCAAGATGGATCACATACTGGGTCACAAAACAGCCCTTCATAAGTATACAAGAATTGAAATTATACCATGCATACTTTCAGACCACAATGCTATGAAGCTTGAAATCAACCACAGGAAAAAGTCTGGAAAACCTCCAAAAGCATGGAGGTTAAAGAACACCCTACTAAAGAATGAATGGGTCAACCAGGCAATTAGAGAAGAAATTAAAAAATATATGGAAACAAACGAAAATGAAACTACAACAATCCAAACGCTTTGGGACGCAGTGAAGGCAGTCCTGAGAGGAAAATACATTGCAATCTAGGCCTATCTCAAGAAACAAGAAAAATCCCAAATACAAAATCTAACAGCACACCTAAAGGAAATAGAAGCAGAACAGCAAAGGCAGCCTAAATCCAGCAGAAGAAGAGAAATAATAAATCAGAGCAGAAATAAACAATATAGAATCTAAAAAAACTGTAGAGCAGATCAACGAAAACAAGACTTGGTTTTTTGAAAAAAATAAACAAAATTGATAAACCTCTATCCAGGCTTCTCAAAAAGAAAAGTGAGATAACCCAAATAGATAAATTCATGAATGAAAATGGAATTATTACAACCAATTCCTCAGAGATACAAGCAATTATCAGGGAATACTATGAAAACTTATATGCCAACAAACTGGACAACCTGGAAGAAATGGACAAATTCCTAAACACCCACACTCTTCCAAAACTCAATCAGGAGGAAATAGAAAGCTTGAACAGACCCATAACCAGCGAAGAAATTGAATCAGTCCTCAAAAATCTCCCAACAAATAAGAGTCCAGGACCAGATGGCTTCCCAGGGGAGTTCTACCAGACGTTTAAAGCAGAGATAATACCAATCCTTCTCAAACTATTCCAAAAAATAGAAAGGGAAGGAGAACTTCCAGACTCATTCTATGAAGCCAGTGTTACTTTGATTCCTAAACCAGACAGAGACCAGTAAAAAAAGAGAACTACAGGCCAATATCCCTGATGAATATGGATGCAAAAATTCTCAATAAGATACTAGCAAATCGAATTCAACAGCATATAAAAAGAATTATTCACCATGATCAAGTGAGATTCATTCTTGGGATGCAGGGCTGGTTCAACATTCGCAAATCAATCAACGTGATACATCACATTAATAAAAGAAAAGATAAGAACCATATGATCCTGTCAATCAATGTAGAAAAGGCCTTTGACAAAATTCAGCAACCTTTCCTAATAAAAACCCTCTAGAAAGTCGGGATAGAAGGAACATACTTAAAGATCATAAAAGCCATTTATGAAAAGCCCACAGGTAACATCATCTTCAATGGGGAAAAACTGAGAGCTTTTTCCCTGAGATCAGGAACACGACAAGGATGTCCACTCTCACCACTGTTGTTTAACATAGTGTTGGAAGTTCTAGCATCAGCAATCAGACAACAAAAGGAAATCAAAGGCATCAAAATTGGCAAGGATGAAGTTAAGCTTTCACTTTTTGCGGATGACATGATGTTATACATGGAAAATCTGATAGACTCCACCAAAAATATGCTAGAACTGATACATGAATTTAGCAAAGTTGCAGGATACAAAATCAATGTCCAGAAATCAGTTGCATTCTTATACACTAATAATGAAGCAACAGAAAGACAAATAAAGAAACTGATCCCATTCACAATTGCACCAAGAAGCATAAAATACCTAGGAATAAATCTAACCAAAGATGTACAAGATCTGTATGCTGAAAACTATAGGAAGCTTATGAAGGAAATTGAAGAAGATATAAAGAAATGGAAAAACATTCCGTGCTCATGGATTGGAAGAATAAATATTGTCAAAATGTCAATACTACCCAAAGCTATCCACACATTCAATGCAATCCCAATCAAAATTGCACTAGCATTCTTCTCGAAACTAGAACAAGCAATCCTAAAATTCAAATGGAACCACAAAAGGCCCCGAATAGCCAAAGTAATTTTGAAGAAGACCAAAGCAGGAGGCATCACAATCCCAGACTTTAGTCTCTACTGCAAAGCTGTAATCATCAAGACAGCATGGTATTGGCACAAAAACAGACACATAGACCAATGGAATAGAATAGAAACCCCAGAACTAGACCCACAAACATATGGCCAACTCATCTTTGACAAAGCAGGAAAGAACATCCAATGGGAAAAAGACAGTCTCTTTAACAAATGGTGCTGGGAGAACTGGACAGCAACATGCAGAAGATTGAAACTAGACCACTTTCTCACACCATTCACAAAAATAAACTCAAAATGGATAAAGGACCTGAATGTGAGACAGGAAACCATCAAAACCCTAGAGGAGAAAGCAGGAAAAGATCTCTCTGACCTCAGCCGTAGCAATTTCTTACTTGACACATCCCCAAAGGCAAGGGAATTAAAAGCAAAAATGAACTACTGGGACCTTATGAAGATAAAAAGCTTCTGCACAGCAAAGGAAACAACCAACACAACTAAAAGGCAACCAACGGAATGGGAAAAGATATTTGCAAATGACATATCGGACAAAGGGCTAGTATCCAAAATCTATAAAGAGCTCACCAATTTCCACACCCGAAAAACAAATAACCCAGTGAAGAAATGGGTAGAAAACATGAATAGACACTTCTCTAAAGAAGACATCCGGATGGCCAACAGGCACATGAAAAGATGCTCAACATCGCTCCTTATCAGGGAAATACAAATCAAAACCACACTCAGATATCACCTCACGCCAGTCAGAGTGGCCAAAATGAACCAATCAGGAGACTATAGATGCTGGCGAGGATGTGGAGAAACGGGAACCCTCTTGCACTGTTGGTGGGAATGCAAATTGGTGCAGCCACTCTGGAAAACAGTGTGGAGGTTCCTCAAAAAATTCAAAATAGACCTACCCTATGACCCAGCAATAGCACTGCTAGGAATTTACCCAAGGGATACAGGAGTACTGATGCATAGGGGCACTTGTACCCCAATGTTTATAGCAGCACTCTCAACAATAGCCAAATTATGGAAAGAGCCTAAATGTCCATCAACTGAAGAATGGATAAAGAAATTGTGGTTTATATACACAATGGAGTACTATGTGGCAATGAGAAAGAATGAAATATGGCCCTTTGTAGCAACGTGGATGGAACTGGAGAGTGTGATGCTAAGTGAAATAAGCCATACAGAGAAAGACAGATACCATATGTTTTCACTCTTATGTGGATCCTGAGAAACTTAACAGAAACCCATGGGGGAGGGGAAGGAAAAAAAAAAGGAGGTTAGTGTGGGAGAGAGCCAAAGCATAAGAGACTCTTAAAAACTAAGAACAAACTGAGGGTTGATGGCGGGTGGGAAG
This sequence comes from Panthera uncia, assembly GCF_023721935.1. Lineage (NCBI taxonomy): Eukaryota > Metazoa > Chordata > Mammalia > Carnivora > Felidae > Panthera > Panthera uncia. Next base: position 9,850,058 of record NW_026057577.1, on the reverse strand, counting down.
GAGGGGAGGGTGGGTGATGGGTATTGAGGAGGGCACCTTTTGGGATGAGCACTGGGTGTGTATGGAAGCCAATTTGACAATAAACTTCATATATTGAAAAAAAAATAATCCCTTTCCATGTTGAGATTTATTGGGGTTGTTTCCAATTGGGGGCCATTATAAAAAGTGCTGCTTTGATTATTTTTATACATATATTTCGTGAGCAGATTAGGACAATTTATGTTGTTTATATACCTGGAAGTAGAATTGTTAGTTCATAGGGTGGGCATGTGTATTCAGCTTTAGTGCATGCTGCCAGACATCTTTTCAAAAAGGAGTTCTATTTACCTGACCTACCTGTCTACGCTTGGTGTTTTCAGTCTTCTTGGTTTTGGCCAACCTGATGGATATGTGTCCCATTGTCACTTTCTCCCCCCCACCTTTTTTTTAAAGTTTATTTATTTATTTTGAGAGCAAGAGAGACAGAGAGAGAGAGAGAGCCAGGGAGGGAAAGAGAGAGAGGGAGAGAGAGAATCCCAAGTAGGCTCCACACTGTCAGCACAGAGCCTGCCATGGGGCTTGAACCCATGAACCATGAGATCATGACCTGAGCCAAAGTCAAGAGTCAGATGCTTAACCAACTGAGCCACCCAGGAGCCCCTTTCCCTTTTTAAAATATTTCTGAACACTTAATTTTGAAATAATTTCAAACTTCTCAGAAAACTTCTAAAATGAATGAAAAGAATTCTCATATATCCTTCACCTAGTTTCCTCAAGCAGTAATACACATGTGCACACGCACAGACACACACACACACACACATACACACACGAGAGGAAATTCCAGCCATTGTTTTTGCACCCCAAAATACATCAGTGTTTATTTCCTAAAAATAAGGACTTTCAATGACATAACTATAGTCCAGTGATCAAAACTCAAAACACTGACATTAACATAGTACTATTATCTTATCAACAAATCTTATTCAGATTTTATGAATTGCTGTTTTTGGTTTGCTATCAGTTTCGTATCTACCTCCAGGAAAATGACAGCTCTGTGTGGTCAGGGATCCTGTTCTTGCCTAAATTTCCATTGCTGAGGATAATGCTAGACCTGTAGTAGGTTATCAGTACACATGTACTGCTCACATGAATGAACCGATCGATGTCATCTATGGATGTCATACCCCAAACTCTTTCTCAGATACCACTTTATCCTTTCATGACAGTCTTCCCCGAAATGCTTGAAATGGATGTACTAGATTTAATATTATCAATAACAAGCCATTAACATGACCTCCCAGAACAAGTAACTTTGCTCTACTGGGAAAGACTCTACTAGGAAATGCAGAAGACTACAATATGATGAAGGCTGGACAATGGAAATTTGTTCAGGTGACCAGTTTATGGGAAGGGTGTGAAACTGCTGTACTGAAGAGAGCCTAGATCACGTAAGACTGAAACTTGGAGGGAGGGTAGGTGCAATTTTCTCTCTGTCCATGCTTCTCTCAGGATAAGTCTACTTTTAAAAATAAGTACACTCTTGCTGAGAAATTGCATTTTAAAATCAAAAGCAGCAGCATTATTTCAAGGCTTTCATTTACTTACTTTCGGTCCCCTCTCTTCCTTTCTTGTTTTGAACACTGTGTGGCTAATCAAATATTCCAGAGTACTTAAATCTCCCTGTTTTGATCATCTTAGGGCCAATTATCAAAGCTTATTGCTGAGGTACTAACTGTGGAGAGAGATTTGCGGTGTTGTACGAAATTTAATTGTGCACATTGGTGCATATATAATACTGAGATTGTTATTGCTTTAGCCTTACACCATGCTTGTGAGTGGAGGCAATACCTTCATCACAAGTCACTCTGCAAATGAGCAGAAATGTTAAAAGACTTTCCCAGAGTTACATAGAAAACCTAGAAGGTAGATCTTATGGGGCAGTCACCTCCTTGGCATGGTTTCCATCAAAATGCAAGTATTACAAGTTCTATTCTTGGTGATCAGGACCTGGAGTCAACGTTGCTTTAGTTAATATATTGCCTTCACGTTGACTCAGAGTGCAGCATTTTCTGACTCATTAAACTGAGTCACACTATGAAAACTCTGCATTATGTTTGTCTTAGGATGTGAAGCTTTCCCCCTAGATTCCTTGTTCCTGGTCTTTATGTACATCAGAATCACCCAGGGGTAATGCTGATTTATGGGGTCTAGAGCAAGAACCAGGATTTGTATTCTTTTTTTTCTTATGTTTGTTTATTTTTGAGAAAGAGAGAGAGAGACAGACATACGGTGAGCACAAGCAGGGGAAGGGCAGAGAGGGAGATACAGAATCTAAAGCAGGCTCCAGACTCTGAGCTGTCAGCACAGAGCCCGATGCGGGGCTCGAACTCACAAATGTCGAGATCATGACCTGAGCTGAAGTTGGACGCTTAACTAATGGAGCCACCCAGGCACCCCCAGGATTTGTATTTTTAACCTCCCCCCAGATGACTCTTACTAATATTGAGAAATATTTAGCAGTAAGTCAGGATCCAGGGGCGGTTGTCTGATCCACTGAGAGAGAAATAAAACCTGTACTAGGGAAAGGGGTTTATCTCTTAATTTATACAAGCCCTGCTGAGAACATTTTGGCTCTGGCTTGGTACCTTCCATGTGCTAATTAGCCTGTTTTCCTGTCAGACATATAATCAAAACCCTACCTAAGGTTTGTTTTTTTTTTAACTTACTCTGGATCAAAAAAGGCCCAGCTACAGAAAAGGCTAAGCAGTTAGTAGATCATAAGCATCAGAAAGACTTACGAACTTACAAAATTGTGAAATTTCGGACCTTCACAAATTAAACTGCCTGCTGAAATCTCTATTTAGACACACCTCAGGAAACAGATATTCAAAAGTAGCTTTATGGTTAAGCTTTTGCTGGGAAGGAAAGAAAAAAAAAAGGAGAGGAAACCCATTGCATTGGGTTCTGTGTTTTTGTTTGTTTCAGCTCTTATTCCTGTCTACCAGGTCTGAAGTTTTCTATTACCCACACCTCATTTTTATCAGCATGATGAGTATTTTCATGTGCACCCTTAGTGAGACTATGAGATGGAAACTTCTAAAATGCTGTGAGAGGCACACCAGGAAATAACTGTGCCAGGCCGAGCTTGATGGTAAGATGGGATAATAAAACCCATTTACTTCCAGTGCCTCTTGGGTCACATTGTAAAAGATTCCGGAAGTAGACCCCCTTAGCAGCTGAAGATTCAGTGAGTACTTTCAGGTGGAGAGAAATGTATGCTCACCTTTGCTCTTCCTTCCCCAAGGATCAGAAAGTGGCATTACTCTGCCCACACACTGCATTTCCAGGAGACCGATTATCTGAGCTGCAAGGAAATGTTTATGTTCTTGAGAGTGTGGTCATGTGACAAGCAAGACCAGGCAGGTGGACAAGAATGAGAGGCTTTGGAAGGAGGAAATCTGAGTTCTGCTTCCTGTTACTGACACGTCCTGTTTCTTCTGGTGTAAATGTCCACATCTGTGAGAGCAGTTGGTAGACTGGAACGTGCTGGAAAGTGGTGATTCCCCAGACATATTTTGCCTTCCACATTTTTCTTTCTTCCCTTTGTTTTCTCCCTGTTTTTCTTAATTTCCTTTTCCTTTCCCTCCATCAAATTCAGCACAACATACAAACCTTGAGAAAGCCCACATAATAAAAGTACCTGTTGTTTAAATTCTCTTAGGAAATGGTAAGGGATGGCAGCACCAGATCGGTTTCCCATAATGCCCCTGCCAACTCCCAACACCAACACCCAGCGTCAGCTTCTATTCATCACCACATTGCTGTTGGTTGTGCATGGAGAGGTACCATTCTCTACTCATGTCTCCGTAAAGAGAGTGAAGAGGAAAGATCATGAAATCTGAATTTTAATGAGTATCGAGATGGAAGATGTGGTGTCGCTCTCTTCTCTATTAATTTGGTAATGTCCATAATATTTTCCTCAAAAGAAACAAACATGATAAGTATGTCAGATACGCCATTTCCACTTAGCGCATGTAAGATACGTGAAGTGTCTTGTGAATGAATAAGATTCTATCACACCATGTCTGTGCGCGCATCTGACGTGACCTCTGCCCATTACCATGCGGCATGGCTGAGGTTCTTTGCTGTCCCCATGCCTCCCATGCCGCTCTGTATTCTTTAAAGTGAACATGCTTGGCATTTTGTTTTGTTCCTGTGTTGTTGTTTTGTTTTGTTTTTGTTTGTTTTGTTTTGTTTGCCTTTGCTTCTATTCTTTCACTGAGAAGGCAAAACAGGTGGACTAAGGTATTTAATGTCTCATTGAAACCAATTACACGCTAAACTCTGGATGCTACGTTTTAAGTCTCCCCACTTTCTTTCTTGAGTAAACTCAGACATTCAGTAAGCATTTACTCGGAGTCTACTGTATTCCAGGATTTGTGTTCCAGTTGGTGATAGAGAGGAACAAAAAAGTGAGAGGCCAGAAAAAAGTACACAGTAGAGTAAAGCCCACAGCCCTGCCAGAGACCACTGGGGGACCCCTGGATCATGCAAAGTTGGGTTCATTGGAGTAGCACCTTGACACAGTCTCAGCGATGTCTCCCAAAGGGGAAGTTAGAGAAATGCTCTTACAGAAACGGGAGTGGGGTGCAGAGGAAGGAGGACTTGGTAATGTCATAAGGTGGTTTTAGGGCAGACATTGGTAAGCAAGTTCTGGGTAGAACGTGGTCAGAACATACAAACTAGGTGAGTTGCTGGGCTAGTGAATGCTGGACCATTTTCTGTTCTTGTATGCAGGTTCAGGGAGCATCTGCTAGGTGGAAGGTTCTCATACCTGTTAGGGCTGTGAAGCTCATGATTTTTGAAGCCACCACAGAGCTAGAGGTATAGCCAGCCACCAAGCTTCCTGTTCTTACTGAGATTCAGCCAATTTTCTTCAATAAATGCTACGTGGACTTTTTGCAGGTCTTTGTCCAGGATTTGAAAGAAGTCGACGTAGATCATTTTTGCCAGTACGACTGCTTTTATGGAGGAGCCGATGTTTAGAGTGGATTTTCATCTTGGAAGCGTTTCTCTGACTTACTTTTAAATTAGTTGTTCTGGGGATCATATCTCCTACTATTTGGATCTGAAATGAGCCAGTATTAAAATCTCTACAGCTTATTTAGTCTTGACATGACGCCTTGGTACAGATCATCTCCTTTGTGAGTGACCCTATGTTTTCAAAGTTGTGATCTGTGTCTTTTCTCAGTGACCAGTTGCTTTGGATGGAGAGGTAATAAACTGAACTCAGAGAGAGGTAAAAGTGAAAAGGTCAGCAAGGCGTCCTGGAGGAAATGATGCTGAAGAAGAGGTGGAATGAGACAAGAGGTAGTGTTAATGATGTATTGGGGTGTGGCAGGATCACCCAGTAAATAATTATTGAGCAGCTGCCATGTACGAGGCTCCACTGTAGACCCTAGGGATATAGCAATTGAACAACAACAACAAAAAAAATGCTGCTTTAATGGAATTTATACTCTGGTGCTAGAATGCGGGTAGGGGGACCCAACACAAACAAATGTGACATGTAGTAAAAGGTACTATGAAGAAAGTAATCTGGCAGCTGAAGGAGACTGAAGGCATGCTGTTTTTCATAGGAAGATCGGATAATTCCTTTCCAATAAGAAGACATGAGAGGGCAGAACTGAATGAAGTAAGGGAGTGCGCCTTGTGATTTTCCTGAGGCAGGGTGTTCTCAGCATAAGCAGTGGTTTTAGAGAGTTGGCAAATTTGGGGCTTGAGGTCTCAGGGGAGAGGAGAAATCCTTGAGAAAAAGAGCCAAAGCTGTGAACTTCTCAGGGAGAAGGGGGGCAAGGATGATCAGAATAGTAAAGAGCTCTGAGGTGTTTGCATTGCTAAATTTAAGGTGCATCTGGGGAAGACAAGAGTGAGAGGCAGTGGCAAGTGTCTCTTGCCGGAAGAATCAAGTGTTGTGGGGGTGCCGGGGTGGCTCCTGTCGGTTAACATTCAACTTCAGCTCTCAGTCATGATCTCTCAGTTTGTGAGTTCGAGCCCTGCATCAGACTCTGTGCTGACAGCTCAGAGCCTGGAGCCTGCTTCGGATTCTGTGTCTCCCTCTCTCTCTACTCCTCCCTCACTCATACTCTGTCTCTCTCTGTCTCTCTCTCTCAAAAATAAATAAATAAACATTAAAAATTTAAAAAAAAAGTATTGCAAGATTGTCTAAGGCTTCCTGGTTTGAAGTTGTTTGTCATGTGTGTGACCCCACTCTGAGGGGTGGAAGGCCTGAGCAATGTGCTTGGTTGTTACCAGTGTCTTTGCACCTGTTCTGTGGAGTCTTTGTAAAGACTCTGCTCTGCCTTTCAGAAACAAATGGAGGAAATGTGATCAAAGGATCACATACACAGAAGCTTCTCTATATAGTCCTCTTCTGATTTCCTAATCTTAAAACCCTCTGCTTGGTCTAGGAGAACCCAGAATTATGCCCCTCCTAGGAAAGAGGCCACTAGTGATGCTCTTACCTCAGGGGACTGTGCTGTGAACAAGTATCCAAACAACCATGTGAAACAGATCCTTAAATGCAGAGAACAAACTGATGGTTGCCAGAGAGGAAGGGGTTACAGGGATGGGCAAAATGGGGGAAGAGAACTGGGAGGTACAGGCTTCCAGTTATGGAATGAAAAAGTCACAGGGATAAAAGCCATGGCCTAGAGAATATAGCCAATGATATTGTAATAGTGATGTATGGTAACACATGGCAGTAGTTGCACTTGTGGGGAACGTAGACATGTCGAATAACTATGTTGTACACCTGAAATTAATGTCAGATATACTTGAATAAATGAAAGGGTGCATAAATAATTTTTTTAAATCAGGGAGAAAAAAGGCACATGAATGTATTTTTATTCTGAGAACTTTTTCAGTGCAAAAATGCCTAAGGTTTTCCATATTTTTTTAGAAAGACCTCCAATTTCTAGAGCTTTAAATAAAAGGATTATATTATTGGCTTATTTGAAGTAATCTGAGTTGCTGTGATGTTTTACTAGAAAAGTATTGGTTATCTGTTTACTCTCTGCTTTATCACTAGTGCCAGAATAATAGATACTCAAAAAGAATTGTTGAGGGGCACCTGGGTGGCTCAGTCGGTTGAGTGTGTGGCTCTTGATTTTGGCTCAGGTCATGATCCCAGGGTCGCAGGATTGAGCTCCACATTGGGCTCTTTGCCAAGCATGAAACCTGCTTGAGATCTCTCTCTCTTTCTTTCTCTTCCTCCCTCTGCCCCTCTCCCTTGCTCATGCTCTCTCTCTCTCTCTCTCTCTTTCTCTCTCTCTCTCTCTGTCTCAATAAAAAAAAGAATTTGTTGAGTCAATAAGTCTGTTAGATGATACTTTAAAAAAAATTGACAGTTGTGATCATTACCTCCTCTTCTGGTGCTTTTAAACCTCTTTCTCTCTAAAGGCTCCCGTCCATATGTTTGGGTTTCTCCATCCTCAAAATAAAATGTCCTCCTGTGATTCTTACTCCTTTTGATACTCCAGTATCCCTGGTTCTTGATCCCTTAATTTACACCCTTCCCTCTTGAAGCCACTGCAATTTTATTTCCACATCTGCAATGCTAGATCCCATTAAAGAAACTATTTTTTCATTGCTAGAACCAGTTGCTGACTTCATAACCTTGGTTTACATAGCATATATGCTTTCTCCTTAAATATTTATTTACTTAAACTGCATGACCTATTTCTCTCCCGCTTCCTACATCTCTTTCTGAACACTTCCCTTGCTCTGTTCCCTCCTTAAATGTTGGTCTTCCTCAGCTCTGCCCTTACCCATTCTTCTCTTCTCTTGCTCTGTTCTCTTCCTACAGAGAGATCGTCTAGAGAAAGCAGCTGACTGAACTCCAGACAAAGACTCAAATAGGCATCTCACATTTAACTGTCCAACAACCTGGGTTTATTATTTTTGTCTCATTCCTCTCTTTCTCCTCCTCCATCTCTTTAAACTCCCCTTTCTTCTTTACCATCTACATCCAATCTGTCACTAGGAGATGCCAATTTTGCCTGCTGTGTATGTCTTGAACCCTGAATCCTTCTCATCATTCCCTGTTTTTGTTTTTACCTTGGTTCAGGATCTCATTGCCTCTAGTCTGTATTGTTTAGTCAGTCTCCTGACAGGTCACTCTGCTCACCTCATCCTCCGCTCCAATGAGATACCAGAAGGTTATGTACGAAAGATGAAACTGACATCTTTTATGTTATTATTTGTTTTCTTTTCCTACAGATCCATCTGAGACCATAAAAAGGCAACAATCCTCCTTGGTATTATTACTTCATTTGCTAAGCATACCCTTTTTAGATAAGTGGCAAATTGGAGCAGTATCCAATTTTTTATTAATGGATCATCGATCCAACTAATTCCTTCAAAATAATGTGTTATGGTGATGGTTCGGAGACCTTCCCCATGTAGCAATTTTGGTTCCTTCTGCAAAAGCCATTCCCCTACTTTTCTAATAGCATTTATTTTCCACACAATCACGAATTTTAGGGGAAGCCAGCCACATTTCCAGGGCCAGGGCATGGATCTGGAATTGAACTAAGCCAACTCTAGTGGTACTTTTTTCACCTTCAAATAAGTAGTGTAGGCAAAGGTATATGTCAAAAGTCTGTCTGTCCCTTGACTGGAAATCTGCTGAGGATCTCTGGGAATTGTTTTCTTGCTGATAGATTGAGACATTTCTCAAAACTGGGGAAACGTGGCTTCTGTTTCTTCTGCTGGGCAGTGTCCTGAAAGTGCGATTGCTGGAGCTGTTGCAGCCATCTGGCAAGCATGAGACGAGCTAGTAGGAGGAAAAGATCCTTTTGCTGAAAGTGACGGTGTGGCAAAATGTAAAGAACCTGGGTCTTAGATAACGTTTTTCAGTTGCTCTACCCCTGAAAATCTTCTGAGAAAAAGAGAAGAAAAAAAATCCCCCTCTTATTGAACACCATTTCACTGAGAATTTATATTTCTTTTTTTTAATTTTTATTTATTTTTATTTTTTTAAGTTTTTATTTAAATTCCAGTTAGTTAACATGTAATATGTTTCAGGTATACAATATACTGACTCAACACTTTCACCCAACACCCAGTGCTCATCACGACAAGTGGACTCCTTAATCCCCGTCATCTATTTCAGCCATTCCCCCTCTGGAAGCCAATAGTTTGTTCTTTATAGTTAAGAGTCTGTTTCACAGTTTACCTCTGTCTCTCTTTTCCTTTTGGTGGTTTGTTGTGTTTCTTAAATTCCACATAGGAATGAAATCATATGGAATTCATCAGGGAAATACAAATCAAAACTGTAATGAGATATCACCTCACAGAATGGTTACAAACAACAACACAAGAAACAACAGGTATTGGCAAGGATGTGGAGAAAAAAGGAACCCTCTTGGACTGTTGGTGGGAATGTAAATTGGTGTAGACCCTCTAGAAAAGAGTATGGAGGTTTCTCAAAAAGTTAAATATAGAACTACCCTATGATCCAGCAATTGCACTACTAGGTATTTACCCAAATGATTCAAAAATACTAATCCAAAGGGATACATGCACCCCTATGTTTATTTACAATAACCAAATTATGGAAAGAGCCCAAGTGCCCATTGACTGATAAATGGGTATAGAAGAAGTGGTGTGTGTGTATACACACACACACACACACACACACACACACACACACACATATACACACACATACATACATACACAATGGAATATTGAATGAAATCTTGCCATTTGTGATGATGTTGATGGAACTAGAGAATGTAATGCTAAGCAGATTTATATTTCTTGAGGTCATACTCTTAACTGATTTCCTAAGACCCTTTGTTTTGGTGGCATGTTCTTGGTCACTAAGGGTCTCATTTGTCATCATAGAAGTCTTGTCTGAAGAACTATTTTTTTTCAGTTAATTTGATGTGTTTAAAAAGATCAGAATCGTGAAAGAGTTAAAAGTAAATTTAGAAATCTTGTAGTTCAACTTCTAACAAACTCCATTCTTTTTTTTGGAGCTGGAGAGGCATAAAACATAGTTCAATCAGTATGAATAGGTCAACTTTATTTTTATACTTCAAGAAACAGTACCCAAAGAGCTTGAAAGGCTTACTAATGATCTCACCACAGTAGCAACCCTGGGATTAAAATTCTCATTCTCTACGCTTGTGTCCACTTGGCATCATCGATCTTTTTAAATATTGAGTCATCCTGTGGTCATTTCTGCTTTTGCTCAGGAAGGGTCTACTTGTTCAGTCACCCAAGTTGCTTCTCCTTATACGCCTGCAGATGGCCACTGTCAGTCTCCCTGACACTGAGAATGCGTATGTGTAAATGGGTTTGACCCCACACAAAACCCTTTTTGGATTTTTGAAAAGTGACAGCTGAGTCACTGAGTGCAGGTCACGTCCTGACACCTCAGAGTTCAAGAAGTTTCCTGGATTTACTTTTGAGTAGTCTATACTGGTAAGTGAATTAGCAAATCCAGGCAATTACCCAAATAATTTAAGCCAAGAAAATGCACCTGACTTTCAGGTTTTTGATGTTCCAGACCTTGGGCTTCAGTGTATTTGTTCTTACCTCTAATATCATGTGTTAGTGTAGTCCTGGATCTAGTGGTAGGCGTGAATCTCCCTGTAAAATCCCTGTTGGAATCTTTCTTTAAATGGATAGAGTAAGAGCAATCTAATGATAGGAAGCCAGAATAGGCTGAGTTTATGGAAAAGGAAACAGAGTCCCGTGGCATGATCCCTGAGCTCCAGGCACAACCCTTGAGTTGAGGCTATTCAGTGCCAGTCTGATTTTCTTTTGGTTCAGATTTCATGGAGGTCCCAGCCAACCCTTATCAGCAGCTGCTGTGCTGAGGAAGCCAAGAGGTCTTGCTTCTGACCTTGTCTGGGCTCTCCTTCTGCCCTGCCGACTAAACACTCCCTCTAAAACCCCACATAAATTCCATCATGACCTCATCTGCCTATGTCTCCATTCTTTGAGAAGGGAGTGGGGTGAAAAAAATGTTAGAGGGACAGTGTTGGTGTGAGTTAATTGAATTGTACACATATTTAACATTGAGATCCTACAAGAACCTAATGTAAGCTTTCATTTGTTCAAATGGATGAGATGCTCATTTAGTTTCAAGAGGTATTTTGAACCTCACTGGAGGTTTAGTTTCCTTGTCTAGAGATGTCTATGTTGAATACTATCTTGCCAACTGTTGTGACAGCTCGGTGACCAAAACTAATGCGTGTAGAGGAAAAGAGAGGGGATGGGGTACAGAGTAGTCATTCTGTTTTCTGTGATGGTTCTGCCTTTGGAGTGTTGTTGAGAGGCTAGAATGGTAGTTTTCTTCCACAAAATAAGCAGTCAGTGGTTTGTAACTAAGCACATCATCGTGTGTTATTGGAACAAAACAGACCTTCATAATTTTAGTTTCTTTTGGTGTAAGGTAAAAAGTGCCCTTTGACTTTTATTGGTGATAGCATTTCCTTTTCATTCCTGGGCACATGGCAAAGATGTTTGTGGGACAGAGGTAGATCAGAAGTTGTCACATATTAGTGTTTCTTTCTGATTCTCTAAGAAGAAAGTTGTTTTCCCTTTCTCTCTAGTCATACATGGTAATAAGTTGTTTGTCTTCAAGAATTAAATCTTAGGTCAACTATACTTCAATTTTTCAAAGTTTGTATTAGAAACTTTTATCATATGTATTAGAAATTAGTCAAACACAATATGGTATTCTAAATTGGATCCTGGAAAGAAAAAAAGGACATTAGTGGGGGAAATGGGTGAAGTATGCATAAAATCTGTAGAAAAAAAAATGGAAGGTTTTTCTTTTCTCGCTTTCTTGTGCACAATAACCTATTGCCAATCATTATAGTTATGCTAATAGGTGTTTCTAGAAAAGTAAAATAAAATTTTAAGGTTTTTTGCCTTATGTTTAGTTTAGGTGGATTTTTCTTTTTTTTAATTAAAAAAATTTTGTAATGTTCATTTATTTGTGAGAGACAGAGCATGAGTGGGGGAGGGGCAGAGAGAGAGAGAGAGAGAGAGAGGCACAGAATCTGAAGCAGGCTCAAGGCTCAGCTGAAGCTGAGCTGTCAGCACAGAGCCCTACATGGGAATAGAACTCACCAACTGTGAGATCATGACCTGAGCCAAAGTCAGATGCCTAACCTACTGAGCCACCCAAGTGCCCCTAGGTGGATTTTTATTATTATTTTTCTTATGTTTGTTTATTTTTGAGAGAGAAATGGAGCACGAGTCAGGGAGTGGCAGAGAAAGAGGGAGACACAGAATCCCAAGTTGGCTCCAGGCTCTGAGCCGTCAGCACAGAGCCCAACACAGGGTTCAAAATCACGAACCGTGAGATCATGATCTGAGGTGAATTTGGACATTTATTAGGTGGAATTTTCTACTGCAGATTCTGATACCAAAGAATATCAAAGGATATAGTGGTGGGAAGTGTTCAGCTTCTATCAAGTCCAAATCGTGTCCTGTTCTGGTTAAGCACCATCTTTAAAAATGAATAAAGGAAAATTATTGTGAGTTTGGAGGAGAGAATGAGAACTATTTAGCTGTGACATTCGTGACTGAGGTCTCAGGGGAGAAGAGGATTAAGGTGCCTACAGACTACTGTTAAATATAACTCCTATCCCTGAGAAGAGTTGCTGGGCGTGCCAACGCATTCTTGAATCTTAAATGAGTCAGACTGGGCTCAACTGACAAGTTTTTTGTTATTCCTTCATCATGAGCCTGATCATTTCTTCTTCACAGTCACATGTCAAGCCCTGTCTTCATAGTCCGCTGGGTATCCTTTTGGGTAAGGTTCTCACTGTGCACACTGTTCCTACATTTAGGAATCATTGGTTCCTTTAGGGATCTAGATGCCATCTCATGTGCTGCCACATACGGAGCTATGTGTTGATTGTTTCCTTCTTTCCTTCCTTCCCTCTCATTCATTCATTCATTCATTCATTCATTCATAATGAGTGTCTTCTATTTGCAAGGCATCTGGGATAAATAAGAAACCCAAGCCCATGGTCTACTAAGGAAGGTTATGTCTTTTTTTTTTAAGTTTATTTATTTATTTTGAGAGAGACAGAGATTGCATAAGTGGGGGACGGGGGGAGAGAGAGAGAGATAGAGAGGCGGAGAGACAGAGGGAGAGAGAGAATACCAAGCAGGCTTCACGCTGTCACTGCAGAGCCGGATGTGGGGCTCGAACTCAGGAATGGTGAGATCATGACCTGAGCCAAAACCAAGAGTCGGATGCGTAACGGGACGCTTAACCAACTGAGCCACACAGGCACCTTGGTCACATCTGTATTCATATCATTGTAATGCAGTGGGGAAAATGAGTGGAGCCATGGGAGATGTATGAGGGCCAGCAGAAACTCAGAGTATGGAGAAGCCTCTTCTAGTAAATAGGATCAAGAAGGGCTTTGTAGCTTTGCTTAGAAGTCTCAAAGTGTTGAGACAGAGAAGAAAAGAAAATTGTTTGAATGAGAAACACAATCAGAGACTGGCATTCCATGTGCTGATGGCCTTAGAACTCTTGTCCTTTTCTTTCTACCTGAAGGCATAAAGGAATTCTTGACTTTTTATTCTCTTATATTTTTTAATGCTTACTTAGTTTTGAGAGAGAGAGAGAGAGACGGGGAGAGAGAGAGACGGGGAGAGAGAGAGAGAGAGAGAGAGAGAGAGAGAGAGAGAGAGAGAGAACGAGTGGGGTAGGGGCAGAGGGAAAGGGGGACAGTGGATCTGAAGTGGGCTCCGTACTAACAGCACAGAGCCTGATGCAGGGCTCGAACTCATGAACCATGAGATTGTGACCTCAGCTGAAATCAGACATTCAAATGACTGAGCCACCCAGGTGTCCCAACTTTTTTTTTTTATTACCATGAAACCACCTTGATGGCAATTAATCTATATACATGGAAATTGGTTTTACTATCTTCTTCTCTACCATAGATATTTGCATGACATCTGTGAAATCAATGCCAGAAATTTTAGCAGAGAAACACTTCTTAAGAATTTTCTTATAACCCTTGGAATTTCTCCTAACTCGAACAAAGAATCTTAAAAACACAGGGATCTTCAGAAATTTTAACCTAGGCTCACTAACTGTCCCCATTTTCTAGATGAAGAAACTGGGGCCCAGAGAGGGATCTGGATCTCTCATAAATGACCAGGTTAGGAGAGTATGGATTAGAATTAAGGCTTTTAGAAGCTTATATAATTTGGATCAAGTCAGCATGGGTAATATATGAGGGAGAATTGGAAGAAAAGGTAGCAATGAGGAGATCATTTGGAATTTCTCTAACTGGGGTGCCTGGGTGGCTCAGTCGGTTGAACATTTGACTCCTGACTTCAGCTCAGGTCATGACCACAGGGTGATGGGATCCAGTCCCGTGTTGGGCTCCATGCTGAGCATGGAGACTGCTTAAGATTCTCTCTCATGCCCCTTCTCCCTCTACCCCTTCCCCCTGTGCGTGCTCTCTCTCTCTCCCTCTCTCTCTCTCTCTCTCAAAAAAAAAAAAGTTCTCTTACTGCAGAAAGTGTAGACAGAGTTTTTGGAAGTAGCTTCCTTTCTTATCTCCCTTCCTTCACTTATGTCCATCCTTCCACATTGTTGCCACAACCTGGGAAATGGAGCTACTCCCACCATTTTAATGAAACCCAACTAGATAAACCTTCTCAGTCTCCTAGACTGCCCCCCACAATCACACTTCCTTTTCACACAAGGTCTCAGCGTGGACTTTGCTTTACCTTCACTTGGTCCTTCTTCTCTGCTCTTCAGGTCTTTATGGAGATCTGGGGCTTCCGACCTGTATTAATTTCCTTCTCCCTAAAGAACTCTTACCATTTGTTATAAGGTAGGTCTACTGGCACCACATTCCCTCCATTTTTGTTTGAGAAAAGTCCTTATTTCTCCTTCAGTTTGGGGGGACCATTTCACTGAGTACAAAACTCTAGGTTATTTTTCCTCCCTGCTCAATGTTGTAAATGCTTCACTCTACTTTCTTCTTGCTTGCACGGTTTCTGAGAAGTCATATGTAACTCTTATCTTTGTTTCTTCATGGGTAAGTTGCTTTCTTGCCTTTGGTTTTTTTTAGGGTTTCTCCTTTACCTTTGATTTTCTTTCATTTGAAAGTGATACACCTTGGTGTCACCTTTTTGGCATTTATCCTGTTTTGTGTTCCCTGAGCTTCCTGGATCTTTGGTTGGGTGTCTGAAATTAATACAGAGAAATTCTCAGTCACTATTGTTCCAAATCCCACTTCTGGTTCCTTTCTCTCTTTCTTCTCCTTCTGGCATTCCCATTCCTTGTGTAATTGTCCCGCAATCCTTGGAGGGCCCCCTGTCTATGCTTTTCTTCAGTCTTTGTTCTTTTTGCTTTTTGGATTTTGTGAATTCTGATCATCCTCTTGTGCAGAGATTCTGTCCTCAACTGTGTCCAGTCCCCTAATAAGCCTGATCAAAGGCATTCTTCATTTCTGTTCGTGTTTTTGATTTCTAGTACCTCTTTTCAGTTTTTTTAAATAGAGATTTCCATTTCTCTGCTTACATTGACCATCTGTTCTTGCATACCATCTACTTTATCCATTAAGGCTCTTACATATTAATTAATCCTAGATATTTTAAATTCCCCATTTGATAATCCCAACATCCCTTTCATGTCTGGTTCTGATGTTTGCTTTGTTTCCTCACACTGTGGTTTGAAGTTTTGGGGATTTGTTTGTGTGTTTGTTTGTTTGTTTGTTTGTTTTTTGCTTTTTGGTATGCCTTACAATTTTTTTCCTTTTCTTTTTTTCTGTTGGGGGGAAGACAAACATTTTTAGAAAATATTGCTTTATGATCATTGTCCTTGTAATTTTTCTTGGTAGCTGGATGTGATATACTGGGTAGAAGGAAGTACTGTAAATAGGCTTCACTAATGTTGTGGTAAAGTGTGGAGGAAGGAGAAACCCTTGACAGCCCTATTGTCAGGTCTCAGTGGTCTAGTGAGCTGGTGCCTCTAGGTTGTGAACTTCACAAGTGTTTCTCAGATTTTTCCTCCCCACTTAGGTGTGACAGACTGGCTAGAAGAATTTGGGTTTTCCACTCCCTGGTCAGCAAGGCATTGATAATAAGCCAACACATTAGGCTTATTCACAAGTTTCCCTTTGTTGAGAACAAGAGTGATCCAAGGTATTGGAAAATGGTTCCTTTCCCCTCTTCCCCTACAAGGTGACTTTTTACTCAATATTTACTGTAGGAGTCTGGTTGAGCTGCTAAAGGTAAATCTCACAATATTGTGGGGGGGCTCCCTAAAACTGGGTCTCCCTGGAAATTTTAGCTCTCAGAGTTGTCTCTGCTGAGCGTCCAGCAATTCATCAATTACAGTTCAGACTTTTCTGTGCCAGTACTGGTTCCCACAGTGGTTTCTGCTTGCTGTAAGTCTCTGCTCCAGTAAGCTATGTCTCTCTATATTTGCTTGTCTGTCTTTCCAGTCTTGGGGCAGTGATATGCCCTGTGTCCTCTCCTGTCTTATGGATCCAAGAAGAATTGTTGACTTTTCAGCCTGCTCAGCTTTGAATTGTTAGAGTGTTGACTTCCAAGCTCCTTACATGTGGAACCAGAAACCGGAAGTCTTAATTGTGAATTTTTAATTAAATCCTTATTTATGTTTTATTTCCTTAAGCTCCTCTTTATGCTTTATTTAATTAATCTCATGGTAGCTAGACCCAAAATAGGCACAATCAATCTCCTCACTTCCCATTTATAAATGTGTGTGTGTTTGTGTGTATATATATATATATATGTACATCTCTACAGATGGTCCTTGACTTATGATGGTTTGACTTAAGATAATTTTTGACTTTGCAACGGTATAAAAGTGATATGCATTCATTAGAAACCATATTTTAAAGTTTGAATTTTTATCTTATTCTAGGCTAGTGATACGCCTTACAATACTCTCTTTTGATGCTGGGCAGGGGCAGTGAGCCACAGCTACCCAACAGCCATTTGATTATAAGAGTAAAGAACTGATACATTTACAACTGTTCTGTACCCATGCAACCATTCCGTTTTTCACTTTCAGTAGAGCATTTAATACATTACATGAAATATTCAATAGTTTATTATACAGGCAGCTGGGAGGCTCAGTCAGTTGGGCATCAGATTTTCAGGTCATGATGTCACGGTTGGTGGGATTAAGCCCGGAGTCAGGCTCCGTGCTGACAGCTTGGGATTCTCTCTCTGTGTCTCTCTCTCTGTCTGTCTCTCTTGCTTGCTCTCTCTTCCTCTCTCTACCCCTTCCCTGCTCACATTTGCTTGCTCTCTCAAAATAAATAAGTAAACATTTTACAATATATTTTATTATAAAACAGGCTTTGTCTTAGATGATTTTGTCCAACTGTGAGCTAATGTAAGTGTTCTGAGCTTGTTTAAGATAGGCTATGCTAACCCTACAATGTTTGGTAGGTTAGGTATATTAAATGCACTTTTGACTCATGATTTTTTAAATTTACGATAAGTTTGCTGGGATGTAACCACATCATAAGTTGAAAAAGATTTGTACAAATACATGTGTGTATGCGTCCTTTTCTAATTTCTTTAATAATCTTTCATTTCTTTTTATTTTTAATCCAGAATATCTTAATTTGGAGTTAACCAGGTTTCTCCTATGTGTCTTACCCTGTTTTCCATAGGATAAGCTCCAACAAATATTAATGCACAAAATTCTAATTAGTCCAACTAGGTTTTTTTGTTTTGTTTTTTTAGCCTCTTCACTCGTAATAAAATGCATGGATGGACATAACATTTCATATTTAAGTAGACATGACTCTGGCTTTCTCAGATGGAAGCACACACAGCAGTGGGATAGGAGGCAGCTTCTCCAAGGCTAGGGTGGGTAAGGACCCTTCTGCCCTCCTCTCACCTGCCAGGAAGGTGGTGCTCATCTTTTTTGGTAGGCAAAGCATGAGAGATGCCAACTGAGCCCCTTAGTCCCTACCATTTAGCCCTGAGATTACAGGAGAATCTCTCAATTTGGGAACTGATTGATAATGATCTGTGGCTTTTATTACGTATGTTTTTAAAACTCTATTTACCTTGTTTCTGTAGCTTTGTGTTTATTTTAATTTTTAATTTTTTTAATTTTTTTAATTAAATTTTTATTTTTATTTAAATCCAAGTTAGTTAACATATAGTGTAATAATGGTTTCAGGAGTAGAACTTAGTGATTCATCACTTACATATAATAGTTGTTACATCTTAACAAGTGCCCTCCTTAATACCCATCACCCATCTACTCCATCCTCCTGCAACACTCCTCCAGCAATCCTCAGTTTGTTCTCTTTATTTTAGAGTCTCTTATAGTTTGTCTCCCTCTGTTTTTGTCTTATATTTCCTACCCTTCCCCTATGTTCATCTGTTAAACATTTGTTAAGAAACAAAAGTTTCTTAAATTTCACATATGAGTGAAATCATGTATCTGTCTTTCTCTGACTGATTTATTTGGCTTAGCATAATACATTCTATTTCCATCCACATTGTTGCAAATGGCAAGATTTCATT
Organism: Panthera uncia; assembly: GCF_023721935.1. Taxonomy (NCBI): domain Eukaryota; kingdom Metazoa; phylum Chordata; class Mammalia; order Carnivora; family Felidae; genus Panthera; species Panthera uncia. The sequence continues at coordinate 9,831,491 of NW_026057577.1, read as the reverse complement.
CCTTTTGATCACTGAGTGGTATTCCATTGTTACATATACCCAAGTAATATTCCATTGTTTTATATATCACATCTTTTTTTATCCATTCACCTGTCAATGGACATTTGGGCTCTTTCCATAAATTAGCTACTGTTGATAGTGCTGCTCTAAACATTGGGGTGCATGCACCCCTTTGTATCAGCATTTTTTTGGTATCCTTTGAATATTAGGTATTTAACCTAGTAGTGCAATTGCTGAGTTGTATAACTCTATTTTTAATTTTTTGAGGAACTTCATACTGTTTTCCAGAGTGACTGAATCAGTTCCCACCAGCAGTGCAAAAGTGTTCCCATTTCTCTGCATCCTCAACAACATCTGTTGTTTCCTGAGTTGTTAATTTAGCCATTCTGATGGATGAGGTGACATCTCATTGTGGTTTTTATTTGTATTTCTCTGATGATGCGTGATGTTGCACATCAACATTCTTTTTGTGTGTCTGTTCGCCATCTGGATGTCCTCTTTTGAAAAGTGTCTGTTCATGTCTTTTGCCCCCTTGTTCTTTGGATTTTTTTGTTTTCTGGGTGTTGAGTTTGATAAGTTCTTTATAGATTTTTAAATACTAACCCTTTATCTGATATGGCATTTGCAAATATCTTCTCCTATTCCATTGGTTGCCTTTTAGTTTTGTTGATTGTTTCCTTTGCTGTGCAGAAGCTTTTCATCTTGATGAGGTCCCAATAGTTCATTTTGTTTTGTTTCCCTTGTCTCTATAGATATGTCTAGTAAGAAGTTGCTGTGACAGAGGTCAAAGAGGTTGTTGCCTGTGTTTTCCTCTAGCGTTTTAATGGTGACCTGTCGTACATTTAGGTCTTTCATCTGTTTTGAGTTAATTTTTGTGTATGATGTAAGAAAGTGGTCCAGATTCATTCTTCTGCATGTTGCTGTCCAGTTTTGCCAACACTGTTTGCTGAAGAGACTCTTTTTTCCAGTGGTTATTCTTTCCTGCTTTGTCGAAGATTAGTTGGGCATGCATTTGTGGGTCACTTTCTTGGTTTTCTATTCTGTTCCATTGATCTTTGTGTCTGTTTTTGTGCCAGTACCATACTATCTTGATGATTACAGCTTTGTAATAAATAAATCTCCAATTGTGATGCCTCCAGCTTTGGTTCTTTTTCAACATGACTTTGGCTATTCGGGATTTTTTTCTGGTTCCATTGAAATTTTAGAATTGTTTGCTCTTGCTCTGTGAAGAATACTGGTGTTATTTTGACAGGAATTGCATTGAATGGCTTAGATTGCTTTGGGTAGTATAAACATTGTAACAATATTTGTTGTACCAGTCCATGAGCAGGAAGTACTTTTTCCATTTCTTTGTGTCATTTTCAATTTCTTTTATAAGATTTCTATAGTTTTCAGCATAGAGACCTTTTACCTATTTGGTTAGGTTTATTCCCAGGTATTTTATGGGTTTTGGTGCACTTGTAAATGGGATCGATTCCTTGATTTCTCTTTCTGCTGCTTCATTATGGGTGTATAGAAATGCAATTGATTTCTGCATGTTGATTTTATATTCTGCAATTTTGCAGAATTCATATATCAGTTCTAACAGTTTTTTGGTGGAATCCTTCAGGTTTTCCACATAGAGTATCATGTCCTCTGTGGAGAGTGAAAGTTTGACTTCTTTCTTGCCAGTTCAGATGACTTTTATTCTTTGTGTTGTCTGATTACTGAGGCTAGGACTTCTAGTACTATGTTGAACAACAGTGGTAAGAGTGGACATCCCTATCATGTTCCTGAACCTAGTGGGAAAGGTCTCAGTTTTTCCCCATTGAGGATGATATTAGCTGTGGGTCTTTTGTATATGGCTTTTATGATGTTTGGGTATATTCCTTCTATACCTACTTTCTTGAGAGTTTTATCAAGAAAGTTTGCTGTATTTTGTCAAATGCTTTTTCAGCATCTATTGAGAGGATCATGTGATTCTTATTCTTTCTTTTATTCATGTGGTGTATCACAATGATTGATTTATGGATATTGAACTACCCCTGCTACCCAGTAATAAATCCCAGTTGATCGTGGTCAATAATTCTTTTAATGTATTGTTGAATTTGATTGGCTAGTATCTTGTTCAGAATTTTTGCATCCATGTTCACCAGGAAAATTGGTTTGTAATTCTTCTTTTTAGTTGAGTCTTTCTGGTTTTGGAATCAAGGTAATGCTGGCCTCATAGAATGAATTTGGAAGTTTTCCTTCCATTTATATTTTTTGGAACAGCTTCAAGAGAATAGGTGTTAACTTTTCTTTAAATGTTTTGTAGAATTCTCCTGGGAAGCCATCTGGCCCTGGACTTGTGTTTGTTGGGAGATTTTTGATTACTGATTCAATTTCTTTACTTGTTATGGGTCTGTTCAGATTTTCTACTTCTTCCTATTTCAGTTTTGGTAGTTTACAGGTTTCTATAAATTTATCCATTTCTTCCAGATTGCCCAATTTGTTGGCATATAATTGCTCGTAATATTCTCTTATTGTTGTTTATATTTCTACGGTGTTGGTATTGATCTTTTTCATTAGTAATTTTATTTATTTGAGTCCTTTTTCTTTTTGATAAATGTGGCTTAGGGCTTCTCAATTTGTTAATTCTTTCAAAGAAACAGCTCCTAGTTTTGTTGATCTACTCTACTGGTTTTTTATTTCAATATCATTGATTTCTACTCTAATCTTTATTATTTACCTTCTTATGCTAGTTTTGGGCTTTATTTCCTATTCTTTTTCCAGCTACTTTAGGTGTAAGTTTAGGTTGTATGTTTGAGACATTTTTTCCTTCTTTAGGAAGGTCTGGATTCCTATATACTTCCCTCTTATGGCCACCTTTGCTGCATCCCAAAGGTTTTGAACTGTCACGTTTTCATTTTCATTGGTTTACATGTACTTTTTAATTTCCTTTTTAATTTTTTGGTTAACCATTCATTCTTTAGTAGGATTTTCTTTAATCTCCAAGTATTTGTGGTCTTTCCAAATTTTTTCTTGTGGTTGATTTCAAGTTTCATAGAATTGTGGTCTGAAAATATATATGGTATGATTTCAATCCCTTTCTCTTTGTTGAAGGCTGATTTGTGACCCAGTCTATGATCTTTTCTGGAGAATGGTCCATGTGAACTCCAGAAGAATGTGTATTCTGCTTTAGGATGAAATGCTCTGAATATATCTATTAGTTCCATCTGATCCAGTGTGTCATTCAAAGTCATTGTTTCCTTGTTGATTTTTCTGCTTCAGTGATTTGTCCATTGTTGTAAGTGGGGTGTTAAAGCCCCCTACTATGGTAGTATTATTATCAATGAATTTCTTTATGCTTGTGATTAATTGATTTATATATTTAGGTACTTCATGTTGGGAGCATAAATATTTACAACTGTTAGATCTTAGTAGATAGATGCCTTAATGATGATATAATGTCTTTCTTCATCTCTTATTATAGTCTTTGTTTTAAAATCTAGTTTACTCTGCCTTTCTTTTGACCTCCTTGAGCACGATAGATGGTTCTCCATCTCCTTACTTTCAATCTGCAGGTGTCTTTAGGCCTAGAATCAGTCTCTTGTAAGTAGTATATAGATGGATCTTTTTTTTTATCCATTCTGATACCCTATGTCTTTTGATGGAAACATTTAATCCATTTACATTTACAGTGATAATTAAAAGATAGGAATTTAGTGCCATTGTGTTGCCTATAGAGTTGGTGTTTCTCATGATGTTCTCTGGGCCTTTCTAGTCTTTGTTGCTTTGATCTTTTGTTTTGTTTTTTCTCCACTCAGAGAGTGCCCCCCCCCCCCCCCCTTAAATTTTCTTGCAGGGCTGGTTTAGTGGTCAATAACTCCTTTCATTTTTGTTTGCCTGGGAAACTCTTCATCTCTCCTTCTATTTTGAATGACAGCCTTGCTGGATAAAGACTTTTTGGCTGCGTATTTTTCCAATTCAGCATGTTGAATATATCCTGCCACTCCTTTCTGGCCTGCCGAGTTTCTGTGGATAGATCTGTTGAGAACCTGATCTGTCTCCCCCCGGAGGTTAAGGACTTTTTTTCCCCTTGGTGCATTATTCTTTCCTTGTCTGTGTAATTTGTGAATTTGGCTGATATGCCTTGGTTTTTGTTGAATCTAATGGGAGTTCTGTGTACTTCTTGGATTTTGATGTATGTGTCCTTCCCCAGGTTAGGAAATTTTTCAACTATAATTTTCTCACATAAACCTTCTGTCCCTTTTTCTCTCTCATCTTCTGGGACTCCTTTAATGTGAATGTTATTCCTCCTTAATAAGTCACTAAGTTATCTAAGTCTTGTATTGTGATCTTTTTCCTTTGTTTCCCTCTTTTTTTCTGCTTCATTATTTTCCATAATTTTATCTTCAATCTCACTGATTGGCTGCTCAGCTTTGTCCATCCTCACCATCGTGGCATCCATTCAAGACTGCATGTCAGTGCAGTTATAGCATTTTTAATTTCGGCCTGATTAGCTTTTAGTTCTTTTATCTCTACAGAAAGGGATTCTCTTGTGTCTTCTATGCTTTTTTTCAACTACATCTAGTATTCTTATAATTCTTATAATTATATAATTATGAGTATATAATTATATATTCTTATAATACATCTTACTTGTATCTATGTTGATTAAATTTCTGGCCATGATTTGTTCCTGTTCTTTCTTTTAGGGTGAATTCCTCCATCTGAAAGTTCTCTGGCTCCAATTATGCAGATTGTTGTGTTAATCCTTAGATAAATTTCCTAGGTGTTCAAAACGGTTTGGTGCTGGTCTAGCTGCATTTCAGGGACAAAACAAGCTCAGGGTCCCCGTACTGCTCTGCCATCTTAACTCCATCCTCTGTATACATGTTTTTAATTAGAGATTCAGAGAGCATAGTTGCTTCACCCCACATTGGATTTACTGAGCAACTATTTTCTAAAAATGATAGCGTTATTCAGAAATGTATTTACATTCGCCAAAACACATTGAATTAAGGTACATGCTGTTGCTTGCTGGTGCAGCTGTAAAAAATCTAGGCAGGACAAAGAATAAGGATGAAGTAAACATAAAACTTGAAATACATATTTTTGTGTGAGAAATGTGTTTTGTTTCTCCTGGTCTGAAAAGTTTCTGATACTTTGACTAACTGGGTCCACTCTCGTGATACTTAAAGAAAGGTTGGCCTCGGGTAAGTACATACTATTTAGCTCAAGAAATTTAGTTTAGTAAAATGTAGTAAATTCATTCTGGAACTCATACCGCACCAAGTGAGTATAATGAATGCATGGCACCGTTAGCAGGCATTATGGTAATTTTGCCAACTGCAAAAAAATGAAGTCTTTCTCAAGGATACAAACATCTATATATAGTGGTGAGAAAATAGCAAACCAAGCTCTGACTTTTGTAAAACATAAGATGCAGTGTTGCTCAGCACCTAATAAGCACTTAGTAAGTACTTTTCCTGTTTTTTATTGACCGAAATCTACTCTACAGTGGACTGTTTGGTCCTTTATAAATTAGATGGAACAGTCTGGGCTGAAGCTTCAATCAATCATTTCTGAATGTATTCTAATCTTCTTCCTTTTCTTTTGTGTATGGTCTGGTGACAGCCTGAGACTAGCTTTTCTATTTATTGACGTTTTCCTCCCTCCTAGTCACCAACTTAGCTTGTCTGCTATTTCTAGCATTACCTGTTAATCCCCATCTTAATTTACTGAATATATGACTCTTCCAAAATCATTTCTGCTGTGTCCTGATATATAACACCATTGCCTCTAGATCACAAAGCCTTGTCTCTTCCTTCATTTGTGAGTTTCTTTACAGCCTATTTCCTCCACAAAGTTTACTTTTACTTTTCTTACACATCTCGTCCTCTATGCCTGAGCATGTGACATCTGCCTATAATGTACAATGAAAGTTCCATTTAATTCTTTATCCCCATAGCTCATTGTTACTGTATTTTTACACCTTTCCTGGTGGTAAAATCAGACTAATTTTTATGTAATTGGAAAGTTTATTTTCTAATAATCATATATGCATGCATATTTAATATTTAGTATGACCTTTTTATACACATGTTGTTTTTAAGTGCCACAATTTACAGGTTTACTGGGAAGGGTGCAAAACTTTGGACGAATATAGGTTTATAATCATTGAATTCACAACACAGTTTGGGAAGACAGCCAGAGGTACTGCCTGTGAGTTCACTTAAAATGGATAGGGACAAGATTTACTATTTCACAAGTTTCATTTGTGTGGATAAGTGGAGGGGATGAATTATTTGCCAGAGGGTTGGCTTAGATCACAGCAAATAGTTGTTAAGAATCATGATACGCAGGAAGTACCTCTGTCTTGTATAAAATACCTTAAGTGCTAGGACCTGGATCAAACCCCATTCTCAGAAGGGTAAATATAATTTTAAGGCCACACCTCATTCTCATAATAATTAGTGACCTTGCTTATAGTCAAACTCAGCCAAATAAGCCAAACATAAGCCCTGTTTTAGTGTATTCTGGCTTTTGAAAGTTTCTTACTCACCATTGGACCAGTGCAGCCACACATATAGGGAATTAAAACTTTTCCAGATTGTATCTATTTTTAACTATCTTGGGGTAAGAAAGCTTTCTTTTTTTTTTTTTTAAGACAGAACACATGATTTAAAAACGTTGGTAAATGTTAGTAACACCAAGTTTAACTTGCCATGAATTTTCCCAATGGAGTATTCCTGGAGTCAGAATCTTGTTGGCATTAATAAAAATCAAAATTCTCATGAGGCCATTGCCCTTTTATACTCAGGCTTATACCATCCTTCTCAGAAGTGCTCAGAGCAAAAATCAAATACTCTTATTCAAGAGAATGTTTAACACACAGATTTTTCCTGTTCTTGAGTCATACTGAGCACCAGAAATGCCACCCGTTCATCATTAGAGGCAGGAAAGAGGCAAAGAGGAAAGGTAGCCTCACTGTCCAGGTGTGCCTGGGTCCCCTCTGTGCCTCTAGCTTTCCAGATGTCCAGAAATGCCATCTCTCTAGAACATTCTATCTCTGATTTGATTTTTTATAAGGTGAATTCTCTTTCACTTCAAATGCAGATTTTTCCCCCATGATTCTCTATTGCTTTCTCTCACCCTTCTCCATGCTTTTTTCTTTTTCTCCATCTTTTTCCCTCCCTCCCTTCCTCCCTTTCCTATTCCTCCTTCCTTGCTTGCAGAAGGTTGACTCAGTCAGCCGTCTGACATCAGTACTCATCACCTACATCAGTCCCTGAAAATTTTCTTACACTGATTGTACACTCTCATTTGACACCACTACCCTACAGGCAACACCTTTCAGTATTTTATGCATATCCTTTATTTGTACACATTATTGGAAAATACATACTATTCTTTCATGTGTATGTGTGAGGGCAAACTGCTTTATTTTTTTTTACACAGTGTTGACTGTTTATAATCCATCCATTTTACTATATGTTCATCTAGTTAGTTGCTTATTTTTTGCTGCATAGTATTTCACAGAATGCCTGTATATAGTCTATCCATTCCCCTGTGACAAATCCCTAAATTGCCTTCCAAATCCCAAATGTCACAAATAATGCTACCATAAACATCTCAATATAATTAGAATTAATCCCAGCAAATGGTTACAAAGAATCACAATGCATGTAGAAGGACCTCTGTCTTAATACAAAATATTTTAAGTAACAATACCTGGGTTAAACCCCATTATCAGAAGGGAACAAGTGATGTCAAGGTCAAAATTCATTCTATAAAATCTTGATTCCCTACAGTGTGTCACTATAGAAATCTCTACTCTCTAGCTTAGTAGTCAATGGTCGAAAAAGCATCTCTTAAATGCTCTGAAGCATTTAAGAAGTCTTTTGTGGAAGACGTGTGTGTGTGTGTGTGTGTGTGTGTGTGTGCGCGCGCGCGCGTGCGCGCACGTGTGCACTCACACGCTAGGGGATGCATTCAATCTTAAAACAGCTTGCAAATCTACCTTAGTCTTTACTTCCTGCTTGTGCAGGGCTTTAGGGTCATCCAGAAGAGAGTGGCTAGTGCCCTCTCAGGTCTTTCTGGGGCATATGCATAGCCTTGAACATTTGTGTGATCTTTTATAACCCCAGGAACAGGTTGGAGCTCTCAGAACAATCTGCGGGCATCTCATTCTCCAGATTTTCCTTTTACATTTTTGGACAGGCTCTTGTTTGCCCCAACTAGTATCCCAGTCTTAGGCATTATTAAACAATAGCTCCTTAAAAAAAAAACAAAAACAAAAAACAAAAAAACAAACAAACAAACAAAAAAAACCCTTGGGATGGGGCATTTCCCACAGAGTAAGCTCCATGTCCGGTCAAATAATGACCGTGTCGTGCAAAGGCTTTTTTTCCAGGGACCCAGGAGACAGACAAATAGTGACAATGCCTTGGCAATGGGGCTTGTTGGGGAGTACCACACCCATTTAACCCCCTGTGTTATCAGCTGGACCTGCTGTTTTTCACAGCTACTGTGTTTGCAGGGCTGCTGGTTTTCAAGGTTCTGTGGAATGGAGGAGAAAGGAAAGGAAAAAAGGACTAGTTAAATGCTACAATCCCTACCATTCTTACTGAGGTTTTGTAGTTTTTCTTCAAAAGATTGCTCTTCTGGCTGTTGCAAGCCTTGTGTTAATTCCCAGAGTTATAAAAAAGTTGCTTTTGATGAATTTACTTGTACTTTCATTGATTTTATGGCAGAGCAGATTTATGGAGGCCCTCATTCCACCCTTCCATATGTCCAACCCTTGCATATTTATCTTAACTGCAAATGACTTCCCGAGACTCCTGTGGCTTCACTGAATCCATGTTTTGTATATATCAGGGTTGTGACTCCAAACTCCTACAGGGGACAGATGGGTAACATACATGAGAATCGAGTTGTGTGATAAAGACCCGACCAGCGGTGAGTGCATGAGCCCATCTGAGGGATGGCGGTTCCTCAGTTCCAGCTCATTGGTCTGTACATGGAGACAGGGACCAAATACTGCCAGATCTCTTCGTTTAACAAAAGAAGCAAGAAATCCACATTTTAAAAAAGGAAATGCCTGTAATTTACATATATAATACACATTGTTTGGTGGAGCCAAATAGCACACTTCTGTGGACCAGGTCACCCTGAACTGTGTCCCTTATTAAAGATTAGTGCTGATACGGGGGTGCCTGGGTAGCTCATTCAGTTGAGTGTCTGACTTCAGCTCAAGTCATGATCTCATGGTTCATGGGTTTGAGCCCTGTGGCAGGCTCTGTGCTGACAGCTCAGAGCCTGGAGCCTGTTTCGGATTCTGTGTCTCCCTCTCTCTCTGCCCCTCCCCAGCTCATCCTCTGTCTCTGTCTCTGTCTTTCTCTCTCTCTCAAAAATAAACATTAAAAGAGCATTAAAAAAATAAAAATAAAGATTAGCGATGGTATGAACTAGGGATTGTGTTCATGTTTCTGTTTTCTTACACAAAGTAATACCAAACCACATGCTTTTCTTCATGATAGTTGTTCTTTTTTTAAAATTTTTTTTGACGTTTATTTATTTTTAAGACAGAGACAGAGCATGAATGGGGGAGGGTCAGAGAGAGGGAGACACAGAATCTGAAACAGGCTCCAGGCTCTGAGCTGTCAGCACAGGGTCCGACGCTGGGCTCAAACCCACAGACCGCAAGATCATGACCTGAGCCGAAGTCAGCTGCTCAACCGACTGAGCCACCCAGGCACCCCTGTTCTTTTTTGTTGTGTGGGGAACTTTTTTATAAACCCCGTTTTAGAGGTTTTGTTTTTAATTCAGTTTGATAAGGAGAGGTCTTTCCTTCTGGTATTTTCTGATAGGACACATGGATTTCTTCTAGATAATTCTCCCTACCTCCAGTCTCTCAGTATGGTCTGAATGTGTAGACCTGGATGAGACTTTGTGGGGTTTTTTTTCAACAAAGTAGTTCATTTTATTATGAGTCTCATATCATTTTGATGTGAGCTTAAGATATTTCTTTGCTGTTACCAGCCAAGCTCACCCTGTTGAAATATCCGGTGCTCAACTGTAGCCAGTACCGAGGACCACACCTCTTGTAAAGAAAAGTGAATTTAACACAGAGGATCAGTGTCTTTGTCTTCAAGCAAGGCTTCATTTAAACCATCTGATACCTGACAGATCTGTTTTCTGGGCTCCTCTCACACACTTATTCTAGGAAATAATGAACATTGCCTTGTGTTTACCTAACTCAAAGATGTGGCAGTTTGCTCTCAAGCCTTGTAAGTATTCAGTAAAGACAAGCAGTTGGTTTTCACTCTAGGCAAACTTACATGAGGTTATTTTCCATCCGACCTTGCCGAGGCTGGGGAGGGAATCCCTGTGAGTTAGTCTTTATTAATAGTGTTGTTCCTTACTGTGGTCAATGCCATTGCTCTTTGTCAAACCTTCTTGAATGTTCTAATGGGACACTGTAAAATAGGAATTGTCCTCTGTTCTCTTCCCCACCAGAGATATATGGTTTTCTCTTTGGAGTGCATAGCATTAATGATAAGTAATATTTCTTTGTGGCTGTCCCACTAATAACCCTAAGAAAGTATCAGTCCATAAAGTCACACATAGCTGGGTATCTGGGGAAGATATGCCTCTTTCTTCTGAAAAAATGGGACAGAAATTTCCTTTCCAACTTACTTTTCCTCTCCTAGCCCTCTCTGGCCAAGATCAATTTGTTGCTGATTTCCACCAAAGATCAGCTGGATATTAAAACCTACCTATTTTGAAATTTTGAAATGGGTAGGATAAGAGGAATGAAATCATTGAGAAATAAAAGGGAGTTTGAAGGGTCAGGTCTAATCAAATAAATTTGTGAACAGGATCATTATAGGTTGGATTAAACACCTGCTTTTCAGAATGAGGGAGGAGGCAGAAACTATTTCTTACTTCCTAGAATTATAAATTGGATATCGACAGCATAACTTGCAGAGATAGACTGCCAAAGACATACCCTGTTTTCCCAAATAAGCACCTTTTTCTATGAGAAATAAAACTGAGTGTGTCAAGAGAAAATAAGGCTGGCCACAGATGAGGAGAATTTATTTGCTGGAGACATAACCAAGAAAGGACAGTTACCCCAAATATACAAAGAACTCTTAAAACTCAGCAGTAAGAAAATGAGCCCCATTTAAAAATGGGCAAAAGTCCTGAACTGATATGCTACCAAAGAACATACACAACTAACAAATAAGCATGTGAAAATATACTCAACAACCTGTCTCATCAGGGAATTGCAAATTGAAACAATGAGATACCCTTACATACTAATTTAGCCTAGCCAAAATCCAGAACACTGACAGCACCAAATGCTGGCCAGGATATGGAGCATCAGGAACTCTCTTTCATTACTGGCAGGAGTACAAAATGGTACAGCTACTTTGGAAGACAGTTTGGCTGTTTCTTAAAGATTTAAACATACTCTTACCATACAATCTAGGAGTCACACTCTTTGATATTTACCCAGTGGAGTTGAAAACTTATGTTCACACAAACGTGCACATGGATGTTTATAGCAGCTTTGTTAGTAACCGCCAAAACTTGGAAGCAACCTAGATGTCCTTCAGTAGGTGAATGGATAAATAAACTGTGGTACATCCAGACAATATTATTCAGTGCTAAAAGGAAATGAGCTGTCAAGCTATGAAAAGATGTGGAGGAAACTTAAATGCACATTACTAAGTGAAAGAAGCCAATCTGAAAAGGCTACACACTGTATGATTCCAACTATATGACATTCTGGAAAAGGCAAAACTATGGAGACAGTGAGAAGATCAGTGATTGTCAGGGGGGTTAGGGGAGGGGAGAGGTGAATAGGCAGATCAGAGGATTTTTAGGGCAGTGAAACTCTTCTGTATGATATTATTGTGGATACACGTCATTATACATTCGTCCAAACCCACAGAATGTACAATACCAAGAAAGAATCCTAATGGAAACTATAATTCTCTAGGTGACAATGACTTGTCAATGTAGGTTCATCACTTATAACGAAAGTAGCATTCTGGTGGGGTATGTTGTTAATGGGGGAAATCGTGCATGTGTGAGGGAAGAAGTATGAGGGAGGTCTCTGTACTTGCCACTTAGTTTTGCTGTGAACTGAAAACTGTTTTAAAAATTAAGTCTATTAATAAAAAGTGTGCCACAAAGGCATATTGTTAGGTTCAAAAAATGGGGAAGCAATTATTAGCATTCCATAATCACCCCAAATCTTGCTTGTGTCTCCATCCCAAGTAGGTTTAAGTTTCAGTAAAAACTAGAATAGTGAATATAAGTTGAGCAAATGGGCAGGAAATCTGCTAAACATCTTCCAAGTAGGAAATACCAAGCTCTTCTCCCACGGGGTATTTGAAAAGGTTTCTCTTCTCTCTTTTCCATCTTGAAATGTGAGTACATTCATCATCCCTTTTATTTCTTCACATTTTGCACCCATGTATTTTTTATAAAGGTAGTGGAGCCAAGAACAAAAGCATTAATCTATTGGTAACTGATGGGGGGGGGCATTTAATTAAAGCTTTTAAGTTAGGATCAGTTTCTCAAAACCCCACCCTCTGTGATGAGCTCTTTATTTCACTAGTGTTTCCAAGGCTTGAATCTGCCCATTTCAGAAGAAAAAAAGGTCTAGCTTCTGGTTGTAATTTGACATTATTACATTTGGAAATAACAGTTTCGGATGAGGACATATAAGCCTCCTCTGTGAATGCCTCCTTGTCCTCCTTTAGTTGATCAGAAGACAGTGAGTAAATCTTTTTGTATAACTTAGAGGCAGCAGTATTACATGACATTCTGAAAGCCCTTGAATTGGTTGTGTCTGAAGTTAGATTCATCTCACTGGGGTCTTTTTTTACCCCATGATGATTTCATTTGCCACTCATCTCAGACTTTATCTGCCGCTCTAGTTAAACTTGAGGCTTGAGATCTACAAGGTATGTTCCCAGTACACTGAGAGTTAGCCAAACTTTCACAAAAGATTGGGTCCATTCTGACATTGAGACACCCAGGAAAGAACTTAGATTCTTTGATGTATTTTACTCTCTAGCATAGAGGGGGTCAAATAGGTATAGGAAAGTTCTAGCCACTGGGGACTTACAGACTATAACCAGACTGGAAAGGGAGCATTCTTTTCATGATGGCGCTAGACCTGATCACTCTTGGATGATTCAAATCAAAAAGAGAAGAAATAAGAAGTGTTGGCAAGGATGTGGAGAAAAAGGAACCCTTGTGCACTGTTGGTAGGGAGGTAAATTGGTGCAGCCACTGTGGAAAACAGTATGCAAGGTACTCAAAAAATTAAAACAGAAATACCATATGATCAAAGAATTCCACTATTGAGTATTTATCAAATGAAAATTAAAACACTAATTTGAAAACATATATGCACCCCTATGTTTATTGCACCATTATTTACAGGAGCCAAGATAAGGAAGCAACCTAAGTGTTCATCAAGAGATGAAAGATAAGAAAAATGTGTGAATACACACATACACACAAATACACATACATACACATAATGGAATATTATATAGCCATAAAAAAGGATGAGATCATGCCATTTAAGACAGCATGGTTGGATCTAGAGGGTATTATGCTAAGTGAAATAAGCCAGACTGAGAAAGAAAAATACCATATCATCCCTCTTATAAGTGGAATCTAAAAAAAAAAAAAAGAAAAGAAAACCCAAAAGTAGAATCAGACCTATAAGTACAGAGAACAAACTAATGGTTGCCGGAGGGAAAAGGGTGGGAGATTGGGCAAAATGGGTGAAGGGGAGTGGGACATACAGGTTTCCAGTTATGAAATGAGTACGTCACGGGAATAAAAGACATGATATAAGGAATATAGTCAATAATACTGTAATAGTGTATGGGGACAGATGGTAGGTATACTTGTGGTGAACATGGCACAACATCTAAACTTGTCAGGAGAACACTAAGTTGTACACCTGAAAGTAATGTAACATTGTGTGTCAACAATACTAAAAAAAAAAAAAAAAAGTGAACACAAAAGAAAAAAGTCTACTGACCTTTAACAACAATGACAAAAGATATTTAAAGACTATAATATTTTTTTTAGAGAGAGAACATGAGCGAGCAGGGGGAGGGTAAAGGGATAGGGAGAGAAAATCTTAAGTAGGCTCCACGCTGAGCTTGGAGCCTGATGTGGGGCTCAATCCCACAACCCTGAGATCATGACCTGAGTCAAAATCAAGAGTTGGATGCCTAACCGAATGAGCCACCCAGGCGCCCCTAAAGACTGCCTTATAAAACTGAAACTCTGAATACAGATTTGCTTTGTATTTAGGTAAGTCTTGTTCGATCACAGTGGGGCAGTTCTGTTCACTTCCTAGGGAAGATGTAAGAGCACAAGTGCACAATGGTCACCATTCAGATACTCACAAGACTTGTGGAACCTAATCTCTGGACTAATACTAGACTTTACACTTCATAAAATTATGGCCAGAATCTGCTTATCAAAATAACCTCACAGAAAATCTTGGGGCTGTGGTTTTCTTACTATGTTGAGTGTCTCGTACTTTTATGACTCAGTACATGTAATTGTTCATGATCACTCATATAATGGATGAGAGCTTAGTAAAATATATAGAAATGTTTACCTAGCTCACATAAGGAAAAGGTGGCCAAATGTTTACTGGTTTTAAAGTGCATTAGGCCACACATTTTCCTGTCATCTCAATCCTGCACAACCATTTAAAACTTGTTAAAGTAATAAAAGTGAATATTTTAATGAAAGACTAAAAATGTTAAAATAGTATCATCCAGTGACGAGGCAGGGGGAGATGGGGTTTGAGGGGTTTTATGTGGAGGAAGCAGAGTTCCTATTACTGCCTCACTTTGTGCATAAACTCTCTATTCTTTTGGTATTTTATTTCCAGTACTTGAAAAATGGATACAAATAATCCTATCTTCTACCTACTTGACAAAATCATTCTGTATTTTGAATCCAACACTTTGAGTACCCTGAAGAAAAGTGATTGCAAACAACCCTGTCTCCTTCCCCAATCTTTGTTACTTTTTTCTTGGTTCCTGGTAAGACTCTTGCCCAGTGATTAAATCCAGAGAAACACCTACACATGTTCTGTTCAAATGCATTTGCCATTGATCATTTTATATATGGTACCACCCAAGGCAATCGCTCCCCTTTCTTCTTTTTCATGATATATGTGCTGTTGAATAAAAGAAACAAATGAATTATATATTAGGCTTGGAACCATGTTTTCTAAAATGTTCTTAAGTGGGAAAGAAAGCCTAAGAAAAATGTGAAAACCTTTTTTTTTTTCTTTCCTTTTCCAGTTTCTAAACTGTGGACAGAGGCCTGGTGCTTTAAAAATGTTTGATTTGGGGGCGCCTGGGTGGCGCAGTCGGTTAAGCGTCCGACTTCAGCCAGGTCACGATCTCGCGGTCCGTGAGTTCGAGCCCCGCGTCAGGCTCTGGGCTGATGGCTCGGAGCCTGGAGCCTGTTTCCGACTCTGTGTCTCCCTCTCTCTCTGCCCCTCCCCCGTTCATGCTCTGTCTCTCTCTGTCCCAAAAAAAAAAAAAAAAAAATGTTTGATTTGGATAATGCGAGGGGAGAATTATATGGTATATTTCTTTTTAAGTAATACTCTTGTTCTCCCCATTTTTGCTTTATCTTATGGTGGATCTGTCTATGGTGGATTTCCTCATTGTCAGCTGAATTTTAAGAGTAGAGGTCATTTGCATAATACTGAGGCATGGTTGCAATTTCTTCTCTGGAGAGGCCCCAAGAATGCTCATCTGTGAACTTCTTCCTTCCCTGTCTTCCCAGCTGTCCAGCCCTTCCTAAAAAGAATGATCTTAATATTTTAGATCCAGGGGATGTTCGTGGGGTAGCTTCCAAAACGTTGAGACTTCTTACAGAAGAGAAGAGAGGAATGAAGTGTCTGGGGCTTTCTTTATTCTGAAGAAAATCACTTTCAAGTGATGGGATGGTCCTCCCTGCCACATTTACTCACTTCTCTACCTAAAGAATCCTTCACTTCTCTGGTCTAGTTCTATTAGAGAGTCACTTTTTCTTTATATTTAGATAGAAGTATATTAAAATTGGAAAAGTTGGCTCAAATACAAATCATTTTTCATATCTTCAAGAAAGCAACAACCAAAAACCAAATAACCCAGTTAAGAAATGGGCAGAAGACATGAATAGACAGTTTTCCAAAGAAGAAATCAAGATGGCTAACAGACACATGAAATGATGCTCTCCATCACTCATTATCAGGGAAATAAAAATCAAAACCATGCTGATATCGCCTCACACCTGTCAGATGGCTAAAATTAAGAACACAAGACACAACAGTTGCAAGGATACAGAGAAAGGGAAATCCTCTTGCACTGTTGGTGGGAATGCAAACTGGTGTAGCTGCTCTGGAGAACAGTATGGAGGTTCCTCAAGACATTAAAAATAGAACTGCCCTATGATCTGGCAATTACACTACTAGGTGTTTACCCAAAGGATACAAAAATACAAATGTGAAGGGGTACATGCACCTAATGTTTATATCAGCATTATCAACAATAGCCAAACTATGGAGTGAGCCCAAATGTCCATCAACTGATGAATGGATAAGGAAGATATGGTGTGTGTATATATATATTTATATATACACAATGGAATACTATTCAGCCATCAAACAGAATGAAATCTTGCCATTTGCAATGACATGGATGGAGCTAGAATGTATTATCGTAAGCAAAGTAAGTCAATCAGAGAAAGACAAATACCACATGATTTCACTCATATGTAGAATTTAAGAAACAAAACAGATGAACATATGGGAAAGGGTCAGATAAAAAAGAAAAAAATGGAAAAGAAACACAAGAAACTCTTAACAATGGGGAACAAATTGAGGGTTGATGGAGGGAGGTGGGTGGGGGATGAGCTAGATGGGTGTTGGGTATTAAGGAGGGCACTTGTGATGAGCACTGAGTGTTGTATGGAAGTGATGAATCACTGAGTCCTACTCCTGGAACCAATATTGCATGGTATGTTAACTAAAATTTGAATAACATTAATTTTAAAAAAAGAAAGCATTTTCTGAACTTTTAGACTGGACCCTCCTAGCCCCTGGTATATATCTCTGACTTAGACAGTCACCATTGTACTGAAAGGGTCTGATGTGTGTTACCAATTCCTAGGGTACGATGTACATTGGGCGCCATATTACTCCAGACTAACCATTCATACTATAGTCATCTTAGACGTGTATATTTCTCACAACGCTTTTCAGTTAGATGGCAGTAAAACATCTTGTGAAAGGGGTGGCAACTTCTAGATCTTCACATGGTGGCATTTGGACTGGTGACAGGGTTGGTCTTTTTCTTTGCTTTATCCTTACGGTAGTGAACTCGGTAGTGTACTGTGAAATTTAAACAAAAGATTTGCAGGATAAATAGATAAATGAACATATGTGATCTCAGTAAGAACTTTTCAAACCATATTAAGGTGTCTGTGTTTTTCCAAACCTATGTTCCCCTTCCAAGTGTCTATGTGAGTGTGTATACTTATGTCATTTCCTGTGGGTTAGGTGTGTCTAAACAGAGTCACGTCTTCTCAAGCTTTGGTTCTTTTTACCACATTTATAAACCCCAGGCCCCTACCAATCATCCATCCACAAAAAAAGGCTATAAATTGTACTGACTTCTGGCATTACTAAAAACTGATCCAGCTCAGCCTTGAATTTTCCTCTTAAAATGCTGGTTTGTTAGTAGAACATCAATTAAGATCCCCTTAGACCCATTAAAGCTAGTGTGTTTTAATTAGGTTCAGTCAACAGGATTGATTAAAAGTCAACAAGAGCAGCTTTGGTGAGGAGAACCCATGGTTAGTATATTGGGCTGTTTCCAAATGGTGTTGTGAATTTAATGAATATAAGCCTACATTTGTTCAAAAGTTTTGTCACCCTTCACTGTCAACCTGCAAATGTAGCATTTAATTAAAGCAACATGTGTATAAAAAGTACATACTAAATATTAAATAGGCATGAATATATGCTTCCCAGAAAAAAAAACTTTCCTAATTACTAAAACATCATTTTTTTAATAGCAAGTGAAGAAGGTAATATGGCATACCCTTAAAATAACTATGCTCTTTCTTGCTATTGAATAAAAAACATTTTTAATGTCATGTTCTCTTAGTTAAAGAGGAAATACAGGGTTATTATAAGTAAAATAATATAAAGAATTACATAACCATCTCCCCTTTGACATCCCTGAAATAACCTGGTGTATACTTTTGCCATTATTCTTACTCATTCAAATGTAAATCTGGGTATAAGATTGTTTATAAAAATGAGGGGTGCCTGGATGGCTGAGTTGGTTAAGCATCTGACTCTTGATTTCAGTTCAGGTCATGATCTCACGATTAGTGAGTTCAAGCCCCGCATAGGGCTCCATGCTGACAATGTGGAGCCTGCTTGGAATTCTCTCTCTCCCTTTCTCTCTGCCCCTCCCCTACTCTCTCTCAAAAGAAATAAATAAAACTTTTATAAAAAGATTATTTGTAAAAATGAGATCCTACTGTACATGTTTTTGTACTGCTTGCATTTTTTATGTATCCGTGTATAATAGAGAGCCATCAGGGGAGTGGGTAGAGATCTAAGTTGTTTTTTTCTCTGCTTACATTCTTTAGAATGGATGTACCATAATTTATGGAACTATTTTCTTACTATTGGGTATTCAGATTATTTGCCACTATAAATAGTGATTCAATAAATATCCTTTGTCATTATGTATTGGTACTATTTTTCCCCTCTAAGAAGCTCTAAAATGGAATGTCTGGGTCAAAAAAATATATGTTTAAAAATTTTTAAGTACTCTGCTGAAGTAATTTCTGCAAAAGCTATACCAGCCGACAGTTTTAGACTCTTTTCTTAAATTTTCCAGATAAGTCTTGATCACTTGAAGAAATTGCCATTTTAAAAAGAGCTGTTTTTTTTTTCAAAACAACACAAAATATAAAATGAAGCACTCTGATATTTTTCTCTACAAATCTATATTTGTTGTTGTTTTTCCTATGAGACTGAATTATCTAGAAATGTAGAAATAAATGTAAGTTCTGTAATTATGATTTGAGATACATAATTTTACCTCAAAATGTTAACAAAAATAAGGTTTAAGATTCACAAAATCAAGCAAACTAAATACAAAGTAATAAATACTCTACCGGGTTCCAAACGTTATTATGTATTACTTCCATATTCATTATTAGCGAGTAATGGTATTATAGTAAGGAATTCATTGGGCCTCACTCTGATGGTTAAGTGGAAGTGAACTTTGTTATCTCACTGGGGTGGATTTATTTCATGACCTCAAGGGGAACAAAGTACTGGTGGGTTGCATCATAAGCAAGCTAAAAATATTAAATTGGTGTTTCTGAATGAGTACTACCTCTGGTGGTACGCAAAATTAATTAGTTGTGAGAATATATTCTAAGTGTTAATTGTGCTGGAATTTTAGCTCTTTTAACACAAACTAGAAGAAATATAACTAGAATACCAAACCACTGATTTCACATGTATTTGTTTTTATATACACATATGTGTATGTATTCACATACTCTCATATATATGTATATGTATATATGCATAATGTGCAATTTACTTAACACAATATTAAAGTGGGTGTTTAAGTTTAAAAATTAACTTATTGAAAGAAAAATATTAAGTACAGATGAGAATGTGTGTGTGTATGTATATATATATATATATATATATATATATATTTTCTTTTTTTTTTCTTTTAGAGACAGAGTGTGTGTGCATATGAGAGAGAGCGGGGGAGGAACAGAGAAAGAGAGAGAGGGAGAATCTCGGTCAGGGAGATTGCAGAGCCTGATGCAGGGTTGCATCCTACAACCATGAGATCATCACAGAAGCCAAATTCAAGAGACCAAGGTTCAACCGGCTGAGTCACCCAGGCGCCCATATATGTATTTTAACAAAATATCTTTTGAGTACTTTCCATGGGCCAGATGTTGTGTCAAGTGCTAGGGATAAAATGATACCTTCAGTCCAGTAAAAATTGTGAATCTGGAATAAAAATAACTGAAGTTTGGGGGGAAACTCTGAAAACACACATGGCCATAGTTTCATTTGCAACTTCAATGCCTAATTCTCATTTGTATCAACATTTTATTACACATCCACTCTGCAGAGGTAGCGATCTAACTTTTCCCTTACAGAATGCAATAACTGATATAACTGTGCATAGGTTTGTGTTGTCCAAACACAGTAGTTTCTTTTTCACTGTTCTTACCAGAACCAGCAGGTGGTAGGTGGGCATGCCACCCTACTCCATGCAGAATCAGGGTGGTAGCTCATAGCGGCTCTTCCGTCTTCTCCACGTGGTTTCAAGAGAACCCCGAGGGTTGTCTTCATTCTGGCTGCTGGGAAAACGGCATGGTGCCTGAGCATGGGAGGCTTTTGCCATGGTAGCCTGAATCTGACACGCAACTCTTCTACTCATCCGTCTGATCAAACTCACTTGGGAGGCCACTGCTAACTTCAAGAAAGATTATAACAAGTAGGCTAGCTATGGACATGAGAGGAGAGGGAGCAGCCAGCAATTTCTGCCACTGTACTGTCTTGAATGTTAAGGCAGTCTTCAGAATTGGTCTTTGACCACCTAATCCTGGAATAATTATATAGGTACATTTGGGTTATGCATATAAGAAGTAACATAATACACATGTATTATTACCATTTGGTCCAGAGTGCTAGGTAAGTGGGTTTTTTTTTTTAATGATAAACATAAAATCTGTAGTCCAAGATGTCTTAGAACTGTTAGCCCTTTTTTCTACAGCCAGACATCTCTAGTGATGAAACTCTTCTTCCCCTACATTCTCATCCCCTGAATCCCCCACCCCCATTCACCTGTATGAACTGTTTTCAATCTCTGCCGCCTGGTTGTAGCTTGACCTCAAAGTCCGTGAGGACCTTCTCATTATCAAATCCAGTGGATTCTTCTTATTGGTCATTCTCGTTTTCCTTTTTCCATTAGTGACTCCTCTTGTTAGGTTTCTAGGAAATTCTATGGATGTTTGGGTAGTACCAGTAGCATCAAACACCATATAAAGCTCTTACTACCTGCTAAAAACTACTCTGTGTAGTATTCAAATATTAACTCACTCAATCTTCATAACAATATTATGGGGCACATCTATTATTAACTGTGCTTATAAATGAAGACCCTGAGGCATAGGGAAGTTAAGTGACTTGCTCAAGGTCACACAGCTCATCAGTGATGGGACTGAGGTTTGAACTCAAGCAGCCATTCTTCAGAATCTGTGCTCTCATCCTATAAGATATGCTGAATCTTCACTTTGTTTCTATAATAAGTCAAATTCTGCCAAATCATGGAAAGTTAATCAGAGCGAATTTATGGCAAATTCATTTAATTCAGATTTTTTCTCAAATTAGAGCTCCCATCTTCTTCTTGTCCTCTGGACTTCGGGTAGTTTCCATGGAATTTTATGTAAAGTCAGGGCATAAAGGGAGTGGGGAGCATCTGGTGCCCATTATTCACCAGCTCATGCTGGCATTAGACAGTAACCTGAATGTATGCAGTTCAGTAGCCTGAACTATTCTTCTGCACTGCAGTCTACACTGCATTCTGTCACCTTATGGCTCTTTTCCACACCCCAGCAAAAGAATACACTGCTTGAGGCTCAGAGGCCTCTGTGTTTTCTCCAATTCTCTGCTTTCTCAGACCTACCTTTCTTGATGCACCTCCTTTTCAGGGTACTATGCAGATGTTGGAAACCCTGGAAAACCAACTGCCTTCCAGACCCCTACACAGGTTCTCTGTGCCCTGAAATTTATGAACATAACTGGTGGTATGTGCTCTTCCCTAGGACTCAGATCATGGCAGGAGGCAACTCTGCCTCTCCAATCCCATGGTTCTAACCCTCTGTCCTTCCTTCTCCCCTCATCTGCCTTTTTTGGGAAGCTCTCTTCTCCCTCCTCTGACCTTTGAAAGGTTTTCCTCTTTTGCCTTCTTTTCCATCCTACCCTCCATACCCTGGTCTTCTGTGTCTCTGGCAGGTTGTGTCATTTCTCCTTGACTTCTTTTCTTCTTGCTATCTCTAAATCACATACCTCTCCTAACCTGTACTCCTCTTTCACAGTCTTTTACCTCCTCTTTATGGCTTCACCACTCATGTCTTCCTGATTCTAAAATCTAAATCTCTATTCTTTATTTTTCTCCCAGACTCTAATCCCAATCCCTATCTATGTACTAGACACCTTCATCTGAATACTGTGCTTCACCTTAAATTAGATCTGTCTCAAACAAAACCTCCCATCTTGTTTCAAAACCTGACGGAAAGTTCCAGATTGTTGTTGTTCATGGGTACACTTCCAAGATGAGTACGGCCTTGTAGTTAATATGTACTTGATATTTGTTGAAAGGATGAACAAACGCTTGTTGAAGCCTTATTGAAGTCCTCTATTTTTCTGCTATTCTGATGACTTTGTTATCATCCCCTTCTCTCTCACCATTCAAGCTGGTTATTATAATGGAAGGAAAAAAGATTTTTCAGTTAGTCCCCTTTTTCTTGTTTGATTTCCTGAAGCTGACAATTTCTATCTTACCAATTTCTCATTGGTCATCTAATTT
Organism: Panthera uncia; assembly: GCF_023721935.1. Taxonomy (NCBI): domain Eukaryota; kingdom Metazoa; phylum Chordata; class Mammalia; order Carnivora; family Felidae; genus Panthera; species Panthera uncia. Next base: position 9,808,818 of record NW_026057577.1, on the reverse strand, counting down.
ATTTGCTCATTGAATTTTGTTTATTTGTTGAAGATTGGTTTACTTGTTTTCAAAAGCTCTCCTTTTGGTTGCTTCTGTGGGATTAGAGATCAGGTGCCTCAGAGGTCTCTGGTTTCCTCACCCCAAGACTCTGGACCACATCTTCCTCTAGATGCTGATTCCAACAAATGTCCAGAAAATTTCTGGAGTGTATTAGTCAGCTTGCACCACAGAACCAATAGAGCATGTGTGTGTGTGTGTGTGTGTGTGTGTGTGTGTGTGTAGAGAGATTTATCATAGGGAATTGATTCATATGATTATGGAGGTTAAGAAGTCCCAAGATCTATAGTCGGCAAACTGGAGACCCAAGAGAGCCATAGGTATAGTTCCAGTCTGAGTATAAAGGTCTTAGAAGCAGGAGAGTCTATGTTGTAATTGTAATGTGAATCCAAGTCCAAAGACTGGAGGAGACCAGTATCCCAGCTGGAAGACTGGGAGAAAGAGAGAATACAGTCTACATTACTAAGCCTTTTTGTCCAATTCAGGCATTTAGCAGATTGGAAAAAGCCCACCCACACTGGGGAGAGCAGTCTGTTTTACTTATCTACCAATTCATATGTTAATCTCATCCCAAAGCACCCTCACAGACACACCCAGAATAACATTTAACTAAATATATAGGCACCTTGTAGCCCAGTCAAGTTGACACATAAAATTAGCCATCATGGTTACATATATGATAATAGCCTGAAAGGCCTTCATTTTATTTTAATGTGGTAAACTGGTTTGGATTAATATTTATTACTGTATTATATGTCATTTTTAATCAGTGTACTCTAGGGGTGCTTGGGTGACCTGGTTAAGCGGCTGCCTTTGGCTCAGGTCATGATCTCATGGTTTGTAACTTCAAGCCCCGCATCAGGCTCTGTGCTGACAGCTCAGAGCCTGGAGTCTGTTTCGGATTCTGTGTCTCCTTCTCTCTCTGCCCCTCCCCAGCCTGCACTCTATCTCTTTCTCTCAAAAATAAATAAACGTTAAAAAACATCTTTAAAAAATCATTGTACTTTATTCAATCTGCTATCAATGCACTTGTGATTGTTTCCTTATTTTTATTTATCTGTTTTTATAATTATGAACAGTGCAGCCATGACCCTCACTGTTTGTATTCTCCTTTTCATGCTTCATTTCTTCATATTTGAGTTTCCAAAATCATCAGAAATTGATTTATTGGATCTGTAATGGAGAGCCTAAGGAAGTAGAACTTCTTACGGAAGCGACCGGCAAGGTGTGATGGGACGTCATACCATTTGCAAACACAGTCCAGAAGAAAAGAGTAGGTAGAATCATGGAAAGAACCGGACCTTGTGCACTGAAAATGGGTTTCATCTCTGAGTAAATCGGTGATCTGGAAAATTTGCTTCGCTTCTCTGAATCTCAGTTTCCTCGCCTGTAAAATGGGACAGTAGTGCTTGCCCCGCAGGATTATTGGAGGAATTTAAGACCTAATAGAATATTGGTATATACAAAGATATTCACTGACATAGTCTATTTTTCTTGCCTTTTTGCTCTATTTCCCAAAAAGTAATCGATGTCAAAGCGTTTTAGATCATGGGTAGAGTAAGGTGGAAATGCTCTCTGTGTATGTATGGTCATATATTAGGACCAATAAGTTTTGAGCTGAATTATAGCCAGGCACCTACTATCTCTTTGTAAGCAGAATGTAAATCACTTTCCTTGAGATGTTTCTCTTTGTTTGCCAGAATTCATTACCAGAGAGTTTCCAAAGCGCTATCCATTATGTCAGGGCCAGTAAGTGTGTATATGGCTTTTGTAAGGAGGTATACTATCCAGAGTTGAGCAAGGTTTTAATAACTCTCTAAAATCATCACTGCCAAAGTGGCTCCAGACTAGGGGAGTCATGGCCACATTAGCCCCTAGGAAGGGGCTGTCAGTGTTAATTGGGTGACTGGCATTCAGTCATGTGCCCATTTGATGGTGTGGCCTCACTCTGATCATGGGCATTATATTGAATGGCTAAATAAAAGATCATTTTTTCCTTCCAATCTGACTGGAAAAGAGAAAAGCACATAGTTAATACTATGTTATGCCATCAGGGGACATGAATCTGGGAAACTGACACGTTGAACTTTTAAACTCTGATTTTTAAGCTTTTAATAACTGTTTTGTGAATGTGATTCCCCGGTTTGGAAATGGGGAAATGATTTGCTCACTCAGAAGTAAATGTGTTATTTCTTAAAACTGAACAAGGATTGGAACCGTGTTTCCATGCTGTTCCCCTGAAATTGGTATAGTTCTCCTGCTAATCTGTGATGGCGGCGACTTAATTCATCATTATATTTTGTCACGTATATTATGAGCTCTTCTGGGGAGTAGAGGTAGCATTCCTCTGAGATCCTGAATGCTTAGTATTTCAACAGCAGGATCACGATATAGTTGGTAGAATACTGGCCTGGGTCTTATGGGCCAATCAGCGAAAGAATATTTACTGAGTGTTTACCCCACGCCATGAGAGTTAGATGGTAGAAGCATATTGGTAAGTAAAATATCCTTGAATCTGTGGACCTTCAAAACTAGAGTCTGTGATGAAGGAAATAAAGGAAATACACATATATACACACATATTCATATACATGCACACCCACACCTACACATGTATACACATATGTACACGTACATACACACGTACACATACATCCACACACACCCACACATTTACATGAATGCACACACATTTACACAAATGCACACACACATATACATAAACACACTCCACACATATACATACATGCACACACATACATCCATGTATATGTACCCATAGATATACACATACCCAAACATATACATACATACACACAAATGCACACACACCTATACATCCACATCCACACACACATCTTCACACATATGCACACATCCACACTTATCCATGTGTCCGCACACATCCACGCACAAACACATACACAAATGCGTACACATATACACATAAATACACACATGCCCACATACACACATACACACACACACACACACACACACACACACTAAAAGTTGTATAGTGTGGTGGAATTGACCAACTACTTGGAATTAGTTAAAGCTGGATTCAAATCCTAACTCTGTGTCTTATTAGTTATGTCATCTTGGACACATCAATTAACCTGTGATTGTTTTCTGTTATAGGGAGAAATGTGACAATTATAATTGAAATCCAATGCTACATAAAGTGCCTAGTCCCATTGATGGCAAAAATAAACCCTCAGTAAGTTGAAATTATTAATAATGAGACTGTGAAGTTACTGAGAAATGCTCAATAATATTGACTGTTTACAAAGTTGTGATTCATTTCATGTAACAGATAAAGGTCTGAAATTGGGGGTAAAGCAAGTTCTATCTCTTTGCATGTGTGTATGTTTGTAAATTCAATAATACTTTTTTTGTTGATTTACACTGTGATTTTAAGAATATTTATCTTCTTTACTGATTATTTGTGGCTTTTATCTTACCTCACCCTAATTTTTGACCTACCCCATTCTTCCCCCTGCCTAGTTACCTACTGTATAACAACAGTTGATTCAGGTCATGAAGTTTTCACTAGAGTGGAGAATTTTAATGTAATGCAAACCATCATTTTATTTCCACAGATTTACTTAAAGTAAGGCACACCATTGTATTTTGTAAAGTAATTTTTCCTTCACTGTGAGTTATATTTAAAACTGTGGCATTGAGGGGAACCTGAGCATCTGACTTTTGATTTTGGCTCAGGTCATGGTCCCAGGGTCACGGGATCAATCCCTGCATCAGGCTCTGTGCTGAGAGTAGAGCCTACTTAGGATTCTGTCTGTCTGTCTGTCTGTCTCTCTCCCCCACCCCGCCCCTCCCCTGCTCTCACTATCTCTCTCTCTCTCTCTGAAATAAAAACAAAAACAAAATAAAATAAACAATTTAAAACTGTGGCATTGAACATGAGTATATTTAATATATTTCTTAGAGATTTTTTTTAGCATGGTATCATTTATTTGGGGAATAAAAAGTTTTGCTTTCTTCTCTAAGATGTTGTGATTTTTCTTTCAGAGATTTTACAAACTATCCATATCTGGACTTGGGAGGTAGAGACTGTACATTGGAAAAATTTAAGCATATTTTTAATGGGAAAAAGAAATCTGATTTCATTTATGAAGTATATATGAAGTATTAAGAAGACAGGTTTCTAGAGATTTGAAAAATAAAATACATTTTAAAAGTTGGGAAAAAATACAGATTGGGAAACAGTTTTATCTAAATTATTCTTTATTTTTTGCTCTAAATTGAACGTAATAATATATTGAACTAGCTACTTAGGGAATACAGATTTTTGGTTAATACATTTTCATTTAGTTATTTTTATTAACACACTAATCATTTTATTAATGACAGGGAATCATCTATATTTATCTTTGTTGGAAAATCTTTTCAATATGCATAATGTATTTTTTGATCTCAGGGAAATATGATAATTAATATAATGGAGATATTTAAGGTTTTTTTGGTCAAGAGTATTTCCACACTTAGGGATCATCAGCCTTATCATCTATCTATTGTACAGGAATCTGGACTAACAATAAACTTCCCACAGGATATTTATATTGTATATTCAAGAAAGTCAAACTAGCTAAATTCTTAGGTGTGTGATTACTAGTTTAAATTACTAAGAGTGTCTTGGGATACCTGGGTGACTCAGTAGGGCATCTGACTCGATTTTGGCTCAGGTCATGATCCCAGGGTCATGGGAAAGAACCCCGTGTTGGGCTCCACACTAGGTGTGGAGCCGCTTGGGATTTTCTCTCTGTGTCTCTCTGCCCTTCTCCCGTGCTCTCATACTCTCTCCCTCTCTAAAATTAAAAAAAAAAATGTTAAAATATAAAGGTTAGGAGTATCTTTATATATTTATGTATATGTGTGTGTAATATCTGTATAATTCCAATAATATCTAAAAGCAAGATATTAAACCTCTCTCAGCCTTAGCTTTTTCTGCAAAAAAAGGATATTGGTAAGGAAAGCCTTAGATCTCCAGCATAGGACATTGGGGAATAAAATCATCAGCATCAAAGACTTTGTAAAGCACAGCTCAGTTTAAGAATGTGAATCATTGCTTGAAAAGTTATTTACAGTTAGGTCTTCATTTCCTTGGACATCCACAACCTTTGTATGAATCTTAATAACAACATGTGTGGCATTGCTAGAGCTGAGGGGTCATTATGTGTGAAGTCATATGCCTACTGGATTCTGTACCCTTTGAAAGAAATAATCTTTGCATTCATTTGCTGCCTGGTGCTAGAAATGTTTGAATGAATGAATGAATGAGTGAGTGAGTGAATGATGTTAAAGTAGAGGACAGAGGATTTATGGTACATCATTATTTCTGTCATTGACCATTTATCCATTTATTGTTTTATAGTCTCCAACCCACAAAAGGAATTGTGCAGGTTAAGATGGACTGAGTAATGGGAAGCATTAGGTTTCTAACTGGAGAGTTGGAGGATTCATTTAGGAAATTAATAAATGAAAAGAGGATGAGAAGAAAGAACAGGTTCCCTCTGAGAAGTATTAGTACCTCTGTCCTTGTCCAGGATACCATAATGGCTGGGTCTTTTCGTCCCAGTGAAATTTGAGCACCCACAGTGGGCACTGCATCATGAGTTCATCATTGACTCCATAAATTTGGAGATAATTAGCAGGACTCATGGAAACTGTTCAGTATAATTTGGTTTAGATAAGGAAATGGAGGCTCTATGACCTAATATCTCACATCACCTTAATGGTACAGCTTAATTTAGTTACTCATCTTCCAGCGCCAGGGCTGTGCTCCAGCCATCCCATCTAATTTGACCAGGATAGTTTTTAGATAATTGCTTCTGTTTATTGAGCTAGAACGGTCAGCTGTGACAGCCAGTATGTACTTGTCTAATTTTTCAGAGCCTTGAAAATTGACACCTTCTTAGATGTATACACATCATTTCACTTTCTCTATGGATAGGAAATACGAAGAGAGCAAGAGATGGTAGGTATTGCTAGAGAGTTTCTTTCCTATTGGACAGTCCCCCACTTGAATGACCAGGTAAAAACCTTAGAGCAGGTGGAAATAGGGAGACTATATAAATCTGTCTCCTTAAACCCAGCACAGAGAGTACAATGATGCAACTTTGATGGCTTCTGGAACATTTCACTGCAGTACACGTGAGATTTCCCTCATTATTAATGGAATATGGTTTACACAGTTTGGGAGAAGTCCATTAGCTCTGTCCAATTCTGCTTTTGTCTTTAAGGAAAAGTGTTTCTGTACCTCAAGCTGTGCTTGATTGTTCCTGCCTCTGTTTCTGTTGTCTGTCCATGAAAAGGCTGAGCAGAAAGTGAGTGTTCTGTAACAGGCAGCAGAAGAAAAGTTGGGCTTGCACACACTTTGGGGACTCTCAGCCTCACTCATGTGCAGTCAATGTACAGAATTAGAGGCAGGGTTCTGAGAGAAAAGCATCACAGCTCTACCAGTGTCAGTCTTATCTACTGGGCTTAGATGCTAAAGCCAGATAGCTTCAGCTTGTGATAACAGTCATCTCACATGGTCCTACAAAAGATACCACAGGGTAATGTGACTGGTAAAATCATCTTGCCAGCTTGCAATGTTGAAGATCTCCTTCATAGACTTCTCAAACATGGTGGCCATTATTGGCACTTGTGAAGAGCTATAGTAGAGAGCATCCTCCCTGTGTTCAGATTCTTTGCCATATGACTTTGTAGTTCCTTCCACTAAAGGCATAGAGTATATTTTTATGCCCCTTAACTTGGAATTTCTGTGTGGTTTGCTTGAGTCAGTGGGATGTTAGTGGGCATGATGTCATGAAAAGCATGGGGAGTATTATGCATTTGGTCTTGCTCTTTGCCATGATGGGAGAAGATGCCCATGTTTGCCATTGAGTCTGAGGAGGATGAAAAGAGACATGTGAAGTAGTCACCTTGGCTTAAATTAGCTAACTGCAGGCTGTGCACATTCTCATGAGATAAACAAATACTTACTGTATGCTCCTGACATTTTGTGGTTGTTACACAACGTTATTGTGACTATAACTAACTGGTACAAATACAGGGAAGTAAAGTAACTGTTTGAATTTCTGTCCTAATTGGGATTTTTAAACAGAAGAGTGACTATTAATAGTGACGTAGGATAACACATATATACAAGGACTGTCCTGGGTAAACCATCACACGTGACCGCTCAAAACCCAAGAATTTCTTCACTTTTGCTAGCCCTAGAAGGATTCTTGATGTGTCATAGTAAATAAGTGAAGAATAAAGAAACATACTCCATTTTCATTAATTTTACTTATTTTGTTAAAATGTACTCAAAATGTATTTGGCAGGAACAGAGCTGATCGCAAATGGCTTGCACTTGATTAGGGGAGGGGAGAAATGAAAAAAATATAATTGCCTCATCTCTTGGCATGTGTGGATTTTGCAGTCGGAGTTATAACTTGGTCAGGCAGCCATGTCCACAACGTGTAGAAATTTGAAATCATCCAGGGGCATGGCTCACAAGTGCTTATACCTTGCTACTGGTGTGCAGAAGTAGTTAATGACTTAGTAAGTGGGCCACACCAGCTACTTTGCACTTTGTATACAACTTGGCCTACATGATCTTTTCAGTTCCTTGTAACTCCTGTAAAATAGGTAAAAGGCTTCATTGTGGAAAACTGTGATCACCAAATGACAAAAACTGTAATGGAAAAACTGAAGAGGTGGCGCACTTGAAGTAGGCATGTAGAGGTAGGAAACAGAAAACTCTCCCCCACCCCCCGAAATAGAATTTTGGAGAAAGCCAGAAACTATAGAACTCTTTCTTTACAAATGTAGGAGTTAATCACTCAGGAGCAATGAAGATTTATAATTCTAACTAGTAGTGATACACCCATGCACACTCGTATACACACAAACATATGCATATGTACATATACATACATATCTGTGTTCCATCATGGTAGGCAGAGAGCCCTACATGGAAATGAGAAGACTAAAGACGGGACATACAGGCTGGTTCATGGTATTAAGCTTTTTCATCAAAGTAAAAACACATCCCCCAAAGTACACAAATAAATGAATCATCACAAAGCAAACGCATGTACGCGACTTACAATTAATAAGACCACTTGAGCGGGTTATAGGTTTGAATTCCCAGATGAAAGATGTGCAATTAGATGTATGCAGCACCAGCTTTACTTAGCTTTAAAAAAAAAATTAAGCCAATCTGCAACTTCATTACAGAGACCTGACACTCTGACGCAGCTTCTGATGCCCCAAATCACTGCATGAGGATCCATGTAGGTCACCAGTTTGACAAAGACTAACACAAGTATGGATCACATTCACATAGGGAGACACCCAAGCTTGGGGACTTTCAGCTGAACTACTTTGCTAGCCACGTAGCTCTATATTCTTTTGTCCTTAAATTTTAAGTTACACAATGAACAGTCCTGACAGTCATGCACACTGGGGTAAAGATATTCATGTATCAATATTCAATATATAATATTAATATAACATCAGGGTTGATGTTATAGAAAATAAAAGATTCCTCCCTGTCTCCCAAAAGTCCTCCTAATGCTTTTTTTAAAAGTTTATTTTGAGAGAGAGCACACATGTGAATGGGGGGCAGGCAGAGAGAGAGAGACAGAGAGAGAATTCCAAGGATGCCACGCTGTCAGCACAGAGCCCAACTCAGGGCTTGAGCTCACCAACCGTGAGATCATGACCTGAGCTGAAATCAAGAGTTGGATACTGAACCAACTGAGCCACCCAGGAACCTTTTTATGCTTCTTATTAATAGACTGCTCCTCCTGGTGATCACCATCATGACTTTATTCCTGCAGGTTATTTTCTAAGTTTACATAAAAGAAAACTACACTGCATACCTTTGTGGCTGGCATCTTTTGCTTATCATCATACTTTTCAGATCTATCATATATTTTTTTATCATATTTATGGTTAGTGTCTTATTGTATGCATATATTATACTATATTCATCCTATTGCTGATTGACATTTGGATTGTTTCTAATTTATGTAGCTTGAATAAATCATGTTTCCATGCATGTTCTTGAAAATATCTTTCGGTACATATGTACATGCGATTCTGTTGGATATCTGCCTAGGAATGGCATTGTTTGGTCCTAGGGCAACCCCATGTGTAAGTAGCTATTGACAAACTTTTCCCAAGTGGCTACACCAATTTGTAGTTCTATTGATCCTAGGATAGCGGATGAGAGTTCATCTTGATCCATATGTTCTACACATAGGGGGCAGAAAAATTTTCCTTCTACCTTTCCAGGTTCTTTGGTTGGCCTAATTAATTGACTTAAGACAAATTAACAAGGGAAAAACAAATTTAATTGCATACTTATGGGAGCCCCATAAAAAATACGAGACTCCAAAGTTATATTGGAGTCTTATATATATCAAAGCAGGAGGCTTTTATAACTTTTAGATGAGGAAATAATAAATTTGTGAAGAACTGACAAGACTAAGGGGTTTGGGGCTTGTGGTAGTAAATTAGTGAGGAAGGAATAGGTTTGTTTATACAGCCTTCTCAGTCCTAAATTCCTATTTCTGATGATAAGGATGGCCTGTACTCTCTTTGTGCAAGGGGGGCACCTTTCACATGGGAGACACATTTCCTGCTTCCAGGGAGACCAGGACCAGTGTCCTTCTTGCACTGTTTCTCAAGTAACTTGAATTCAGAATAACCAATATCACAATCATTTGCATATGCTGCTCCCCTGCATAGAATATTTGATATTATCCATCATTTTTTTTCTTTCTTTCTTTCTTTCTTTCTTTATTTATTTTCTTATTTTTTAATATATGAAATTTACTGTCAAATTGGTTTCCATACAACACCCAGTGCTCATCCCAAAAGGTGCCCTCCTCAATACCCATCACCCACCCTGCCCTCCCTCCCACCCCCCATCAACCCTCAGTTTGTTCTTGTTATGCTTTGGCTCTCTCCCACTCTAACCTCTTTTTTTTTTTTTTTCCTTCCCCTCCCCCATGGATTTCTGTTACGTTTCTCAGGATCCACATAAGAGTGAAACCATATGGTATCTGTCTTTCTCTGTATGGCTTATTTCACTTAGCATCACACTCTCCAGTTCCATCCATGTTGCTACAAAAGGCCATATTTCATTTTTTCTCATTGCCACGTAGTATTCCATTGTGTATATAAACCACAATTTCTTTATCCATTCATCAGTTGACGGACATTTAGGCTCTTTCCATAATTTGGCTATTGTTGAGAGTGCTGCTATAAACATTGGAGTACAAGTGCCCCTATGCATCAGTACTCCTGTATCCCTTGGATAAATTCCTAGCAGTGCTATTGCTGGGTCATAGGGTAGGTCTATTTTTAATTTTCTGAGGAACCTCCACACCGCTTTCCAGAGCGGCTGCACCAATTTGCATTCCCACCAACAGTGCAAGAGGGTTCCTGTTTCTCCACATCCTCTCCAGCATCTATAGTCCCCTGATTTCTTCATTTTGGCCACTCTGACTGGTGTGAGGTGGTATCTTAGTGTGGTTTTGATTTGTATTTCCCTGATAAGGAGCGACGTTGAACATCTTTTCATGTGCCTGTTGGCCATCCGGATGTCTTCTTTAGAGAAGTGTCTATTCATGTTTTCTGCCCATTTCTTCACTGGGTTATTTGTTTTTCGGGTGTGGAGTTTGATGAGCTCTTTATAGATTTTGGATACTAGCCCTTTGTCCGATGTGTCATTTGCAAATATCTTTTCCCATTCCGTTGGTTGCCTTTT
>NW_026057577.1:9725467-9782987 GCF_023721935.1 Panthera uncia | reverse complement strand
TGTGGGTCTAGTTCTGGGGTTTCTATTCTATTCCATTGGTCTATGTGCCTGTTTTTGTGCCATCAGTTAACATTTTTAAAGTTATTTCTAGCTTAATTCCACTGTGATCAGAGAGGATACCCTGTATGATTCCAATCATTTGACAGTTCTGGAGACTTTTTGCAGGCAACGTAAGATAAGTGTTCTCCAGTCTTTGCAAATAATGCCTACTTCTTTTTTTTTTCTAAAAATTTTTTAGTTTATTTATTTTTTGAGAGAGAGAGAGAGAGAGCAGAGGAGGGGCAGAGAGAGAGGGAGAGAGAGAATCCCAAGCAGGCTCTGTAGGGCTCAAACTCACAAACTGTGAGATCATGACCTGAGCCAAAATCAAGAGCCAGATGCTTAACCACCTGAGCCACCCAGGTGCCCCAATAATTTCTACTTTCAGTACTAGGCATTCACTTCTGTCTGGCTTACTCATTGTGTTGGTCAAATCTTTCATAGGCTTTTTGAGTTATTTTTTTTCAATCTGCTTGATCTCAGTGACTACTAAGTGTGTTAAAGTCTAACTACAATCAAAGATTTTTCTTTTCTTCCTAATTTTATTTTATATGTTATACGTTTAGATTCTCTCTTATTAAAGGCACATGTATTTGTAATTATTAACTCTTCCTGGTGACTTTATGGTTTTATCATTATAAAAGGTTCCTCTTTATCTAACTAATGCTTTTTCCCTTACAGCAAACTCTCTTTGGTTAGTATAGGTGCACTAGCTTTGTTTTGTTAAGTATTCTTTATGGCAGATTTTAAAAATATATTTAGTTTAAATATCTGATATTCTTTCACTTTTCAGTTGTATCTAAAAGCAGCATATAGTTGGGTTTAATATTTTGAAATATGTTGATGATCTTTTTAAAATTTGGATGTTTAGGGGCACCTGGCTGACTCAGTCAGTCGAGCGTGTGACTCTTGATCTTGGGGTTGTGAGTTTGAGCACCCACTTTGGGTATAAAGATTGCTTAAAACTAAAATATTAAAAATTTTTTGGATATTTAGCACACTTAAATTTAATATGATTATTTTTATGTGTGATTTTAAATCTTCCTTCTCATCCTTCATATTCGATAAGTTTCACTTTCTTTTGACTTCTTCTGGATTAATTATTATTATCTCCTTTTATCCTCTATGAATTTGTTATTTATCCATGGTTTTATTTTTCTTTTAAGAGTTAACCCAGTGATTACAGTGTGTGTCATTCACTTCTCAGTCCTTATTACAAATTTGTACTTTCTCTCTTTCCTGAGAATGGAAGGATTTTAAAATTCTTTAATTCTCTTTATCCCCTTTCTGTGTTATGCTATTGTTTTGGGTGTGTATTCATTAAATATATGTTTAAATCCCACAATGAATTATTATTAATAGTTTCTCCTGTTAATGGTAATTCAAGTTCCCATGCATTATTCTTTTACATTACTCTTCATTCCTTTTATGTTTGAGTTTCTCCCTAGCATTGAACTTTTCTTCAGTAGTATTTCTTTTATTGCTTCTAGAAAAATGTTTTCTTTTACATTTATCTTTGAAGGAAAACATTTGCTTATTTTGAAATATTATATTGGCAGTTATAGTTTCTTTGCTTCCTTTGAAGTGAGCTATCAGTTATCTTTTTACTTCCTTGAAGATAATTTATCTTTTATAACCCCGGATTTTAAAAATAATCTTTTCAAAAATTGTATAGCTTTATGTGATGCATTTTAGTGTTGTTTTCTTTTAAATTCGCATTCATCATGCTTGACATTCAGAGGCTTCTTAGATTTGTGACTGAATAGGTTTTCTTAGTTATTATATTTTAAAATATTGCTTCTCTTCCATTTTCTTTTATCTCCTTATTTGGGGTTCTAATTACATGTGTGTTAGATTTTTTAAATAATTTAACGTTTTGGGGTTTTTTTTTGGTTTTTGTTTTTTGAGACAGGGAGAGACAGAGCATGAACAGGGTAGGGTCAGAGAGAGGGAGTCGCAGAATCTGAAACAGGCTCCAGACTCTGAGCTGTCAGCCCAGAGCCTGACATGGGGCTCAAACTCACGGACCGCGAAATCATGACCTGAGCCGAAGTCGGCCGCTCAACCGAGCCACCCAGGCACCCCCGATTTTTTTTCACTGCAGTACTCTTACATTCCTTTTTTGAATATACTGTCATATACTTTTTTCCATGTTTTTCTCTTAAAAAAAATTGATCCTCCATTATGGATATTTTCCTGACATTTATTCCAATTCACTAATTCTCCCTGTCATGATATCTAATCTGCTTTTAATTCTATCTTTTTATTTGTTAATATCAGCTATTTGGTTTTCCTTTTTTCAGGATTTTCAATTGATTCTTTTCTTATTTGAGAACAAATCTTAATCTTGCCTTCAGTTTTTCAAACATATATAGTTAATTTACAATCTATCTGATAACCCCTTTGTGGGTTCATTTCTATCACCTGTTGTTTTTCTTCACTTTATAATATGTTTTTTCTCCTCTATAGGTGGTGATTTATTTATTTATTTTTTTATTTTAGAGAGACAGTGTGTACAAGAGGAGGGAGAGGGGAGTCATGGGAGAGAAAGAATCCCAAGCAGGCTCTGTGACGTCAACACAGAGTCCAATGCAGGGCTCAATCCCACAAACTGTGAGATCATGACCTAAGCCGAACTCAAGATTCAGACACTCAACAAACTGAGCCACTCAGGTGCTCCAGCAGCTGGTGGTTTTTAAAATTGTGTTCAATTTATGTGAAATTTGGTATATGAAATGATTTAGAGATAATGTACAACCTAAAACTTATTTTCTGTTTTATCATCCTTTGCTCAAGATTTATTTTTCATTCTCACAGAAAATTATAAACTCAACCACATCTGGATCATCTTAATCCAATTAGAATTAGAAATGATATCAATCTGGGACTTAGGTTCTGAAACAGGGTCAATTTCTAGTTCACCTCTCTTGCTAAGGTGTCACTCTCCCTTTCCTCCTTTATATACCCTGAACTCAAATTCATGTCATTCCTTCCCTGCGATTATCAAAAGTTCCCCTCAGCTCTTCGTGTCTCAACAGACTCTTGAAGAATTAGCAGACAGCTTGGACGAAATCAGCCCACAGGCTGATTTAATGTCTCCCAGACATTAACCTATAATTCTTTGCTTTTTTTAATCCTTGATGTCTATAAATGGATGTCATCTTATAATTTTTTCTAGCTATAGTTTAATGAACAAGGTTGGTCAAATTTCATTGTTCCCCATTACTGGAAACAGAACTTGGTGTTTAGTGAGATTTTGATTGTGAGAAAGAATAATGGCCTGAGCATGACATGAAAGGAGTCAAATTTGGCAATATTGGCAGAACTCGACTAACTTGAATAGAATGCTGTTTGAAGAGAAAGGGAGAGCCACTGTCCATTGGAGCCACATGATGGGTGGGTTTCAGGTGCATAGTTAGAATCTTGGACTTTATCCTGCTGGTGAGTGGTGAGACGCTCGGGATTTAGGAGTGGGGGAGAGAAATGATTTAAGTGGCATTTTAGAAGGATGAATCTTACAGATTACTGTCTTGCATGCACTGATATCACAGAATATTGAATCTGATGCCAAGAAAAGACCTTAGTCTCACAGGAAGAACTATATTTTGAATACCACCATCAGTTCTTGTAGCTATTCTTACCCAAAACTTATTTTCTAGAGGCATCCCTTATTTTAGACTTGGGCACCAGAAGTAATTTTGGTCGATGGGCTGTTCTCAATATTTATATCATGTTAAAAGTCAAATAGCCACTGGGGGGAGAGGTTATGTGCTTCCTTACACAGTGGAAATCTCAAAGGTCCTAAAAACGGATGTGTCTAACCTATAGATTGGATCCTTGGACACCTGCAGCTGCCTTCACAGCACTGACTTAAGTAATTAAAAGAAAATCATTGAGCCTTTGTGATGCTTTGTGCCTCCCGCTCATGGCAGATTGTAAATCCTATTTACATTGCACATCTCCCTTCCTTCATCAGGAAGACTCCATTGCTTTGGAACTGAGAATTTCAGAGCTATAAGGAACATTAAAACTCATCTTTGTTCACCCGCCTTAGTTTACAGATCTGGAACCGAAGCCCAGATTGTCAGTGGAACTTATCCAAAGTCGCACAGCTGGTTAATGGAAGAGCTGGAAATACAACCAGAATCGTTTGGATCCAAGCCCTCTAGAGTACTTTTTATTCCAAAACAGATTTTAAAAGATCTAACAGGTTACATGCAACTATAAATATATAAATCACAAGGCTAAACAGCAGATATATAGTTCACAGATAGGAGAATACTTATTAATGTTTTACATTTTTGTACAAAAGAAATACATGGACCAGCTAAGGGCTTTAGGGTACACCCCAAATAATCTACATTATATTGTAATGTGTGCATTTGTCTCTGGTCAAGGGAAGGTTGTCTTCCCAATTCCCAAAGGAGTTCATGAGTCAGAAAAGATGAAGAATCACAACTTAAAACTTCTTAGATGATTGGAGTTAACATGTAGCATCCATTCATTCGACTCTGTGCCAGATACTTTGGGAGAGACTCAGGATTCAAAGGTAAATGTAAGAAGAACCGTACATTCTTCTGGGGAGATAAATTGTCGTGTAGCAAATAAGTGATACAAATTACTGGTTAGAGGGGTGCCTGGGTGGCTCAGTTGTTTGAGCATCTGACTTTGGCTCAGGTCATGATATCATGGTTTGTGAGTTCTAGCCCCGTGTCGGGCTCTATGCTGACAGCTGGAGCCTGGAGCCTGCTTTGGATTCTGTGTCTCCTTCTCTCTCTCTGCCCCTCCCCCACTTGTGCTCTGTCTCTCTGTCTCTCAAAAATAAATAAATGTAAAAAAAAATACTGGTTAGATGATTTGTTTCCCAGTTCATTTCTTTATCGGACCAAGATCACTGTGAGAGACTGTATAGAAAACTGGAGCAATCATAGAATTAATGTAATTCTGAGATTTCTACCTTGAGTCATGTGGGTATATCTGACATTATCCAGATACATTTCACCCAAACTCTGCAGAGCCACAGTTCTGAATTCCTACATAACAGACCCATGTCTTCTCCATTTCTGGATCTCCTATCTGGTACACTGTAGGGCATACTGGAGGTTCCTAACAATGGGTTGAAACTCTTGCCCATATTTTCTTAAATCATTGACCCATGGACTCCACCTTACTGCCTTACAGAGAAGTTAGCAAGTTAGTTGATTTTTTCCTTAGACATAATTGAAGAATTTTTATTTTGCTATGGATGGGCTATGGCAGTCAAGAAGCTAATGGCTTCAATGGTGAATTGCAACATCAGAATGGTCATTCAGCACAGTGAACATGCTTGGGCAGTTTTTAACTACATCCAACACAACATTTCTTAAATCCACAATGCCAGTAGCTTCAGCTTGTTTGGGTGCCAAAGTATCCCAAATTGCTAGTTTTATGAAGATAATAAAAATAACACTAAAACCCAAACACTTTTCACGCTTTTCTCTGTTGCTGAGGAATACAGTGAAGGAATACATAACAAATGTGCGTTTAATAATCAGAGTCCGTGAAATTGCAGAGAATTGCCCCTGAGTAAAAGTGACATTTTCCTATACCCTTAAGGGTAAAAAGTATGGAGTAAAAAAGGAGAATACCAATGAATGCTTTCAGAGAAAATTTTTTCCAAGAATGGTGCTGGATTCATGGTACACCTGGTAGAGAACTTGTGTAAACTTATGAGGACAAAAATCTTCTTTGGACTTCCAAACCCCATCCCATTTTGGAAAACTAAAAAAAACAGTGCCCTAGTTTTCTTGCTATCATTTAACATCATGGAAGTAAAGAACAGCTGTTCTGATTTACCTTTATTCTGAGTTCAGCATGAGTCTGGCTCCTGAAACAAGCACCCATTGAGTAGTGCTAGCTGTGAAGTCAAGGATTAAAAAAAAACAAACAAACCCATATTTCACCTATTTTAAGACCAAAAATCCAGTGGCAATAAAGCAATTTCCTCAGCTTCATCATTAGATTGAGCTGTAATGCAATTACACTTTAAAAAAATCGAGTAAAGTGTAATTTGTATACAGTAAAATGCACCCTTGTTAAGTAATATAAATGTAAGACATAGAACAATAAAACTCTTGGTAGAAAACAGGAAGGATCCTTTACAATATTGGATTTGGCAGTGATTTCTTGGATATGACACGAAAGAGCACAGGTAACAAAAAATGGACAAATGGACTTAGCGAAAATTTAAACATTTTGTGCATCAGAAGACACTATCAGCATTGTGAAAAGACAACCCACAGAGTGGGGGAAAATATCTGCAAATCCTATATTTGATAGGAAATCATATCTGGAATATGAAGTGTCTGGGTTGCTCAATTGGTTGAGTGTCTGACTCTTGATTTCCGCTCAGGTCATGATCCCACGGTCGTGCAATTGAGCCCCACATCAGGCTCTGCACTGAGTGTGGAGCCTGCTTGAGATTCATTCTCTCTCTCTCTCTCCCTCCCTCCCTCCCTCCCTCCCTCCCTCCCTCCCCCTCCCTCCCTTCCTTTCCCTTCCTCCCTCCCTCCCTTCCTCTGCCCCTTTCCCTTGCTCACTTATGCTCACTTTCTAATATATACATATATATTATATGGAAGTTATAGACAACTCCTAAAACATATATATATATATATATATATATATGTATATATGTATATATATATATACACACATATATATATATATGTATAATTACATATATGTGGAACGTATAGAGAACTCCTAAAAGTTAACAAGAAAACACAACCCAATTCAGAAGTGGAAAAGGACCTAAACAGACTTCTCTCCAAAGAAGACACAGAAATGGCCAGTTTAAGACTTGACGCATGCACTCATGTAAGCACCGTCCAAATCAAGATATAGGACATGTCCACCCGCCCAAGAAGGTTCTGTCATACCCCTTTGGAATCATTTCTTGTCCTTCCCTGCCTTAGGCAATCACTGATCTAATTTTATCACTATGGATTAACTTTGCCTCTCATGAATGGAACCATAATATGGACTCTTTTGTGCCTGGCTCTTGCTGCTCAGCCTAATGTATTTAAGATTCGTCCATGATTCTGTGCATATAGTTCATTTCTTCCTTTTGCCAAGTAGTATTTAATTTATGAATATACCACAACTTGTTTATAAATCTGTCTGTTGGTTGATTTTCCCTCCCAGGTTTTGGCTTCTATGAACATTTATATAAAAGTGTTTTGTGGACATATAGTTTTCATTTTTGAAGGTATATAATTAGCAGTGGAACTTCTGGATTATTTCATAACATATATGTTTAACTTGAGAGGAAAATCTCCAGACGTTTTCCAAGGTAATTGTACATACAAAGTTGAGTTCATCATTGTTTTATTTTATGGTTCCTGCTCTTCATGTCCTGTCTGTGAAATCCTCACCTATCCCAAGGTCCAAGACTTTCTACTCTATTGTATTTGAGCCATTTCACAGTTTTATTTCTTGTGTTTGAGGACCTGATCAATTTCTAGTTAATTGTCATACGTGGTCTGAAGTGGAAAGGCCAGTATTACTTTTTTTTAATTTTTGTTTTTAATGTTTATTTCTGAGAGAGAGGAAGAGACAGAGCATGAGCGGGGGAGGGGCAGAGAGAAGGAGACATAGAATCTGAAGCAGGTTCCAGGCTCTGAGCTGTCAGCACAGATCCCGATGCGGGGCTCGAATTCATGAACCGTGAGATTGTGACCCAAGCTGAAGTTGGACGCTGAACTGACTGAGCCACCCAGGTGCCCCTCAGTGTTACTTTTTGAATGTGGATATCCAGTTGTTTACCTCCATTTGTTGAGAATTTATCCTTTCTTCATTTAATTATCTTTGTGCACATACATATATAGCACATGCACACGTGTGTGTGTGTGTGTGTTTACATCTATATATTACAGATATTGTCTCTGAATATTTATAAATTTATTTATGGATCCTGATTTGTTCCCTTGTTTTATATGTTATATTACAATGCTATTAGAACACTGACTTCACATAAACCTGTTCTTCTTTGTCAATATTATTTTGGCAGTTTGCATTGTATTGCCCTTATACATTTTTTAATCAGCTCATCAGAAATACCTGGCTGGGCTTTTAATGGATTAGCATTGAGTCTGTAGATGAATTCAGGGAGAGTTAATGACTTAACACCATATTGAGTACTCCATGCATGAGTACACTATACTTGAAAGACTAGAGAACCAGAAAGTTGAGTGCCTTGGACAGTCATACAGTCAGTTGATGGCAGAAATGGAGGGTGATGAACACACCAGACAGTCAGTAGTACACTGCTGGGTCATTCAGCCCAACATCTTTAGTGTAGTATATACTGTAGTATAGACAGTAATATGCCTTCAGCGGTTTCATGTCTGATTTGGGTATTTGTTCCTCTCTTGCCTCTTACAGGGCACTTGTCCTGGGCAGAGTATTTCTCCTTACCTCTTGGAGTCACTTTGGAAACATTATTTCAGTTACAGTGAAAAAGTGATTTCTCTTTGCACTAAGGTGAAATGAAAATATAGTTGCTGTTGGAAGGGTTTCAAGACACACTGTTATCAGAATGTGTCTCCCATGGTCTTAACTTGATCCCAAAATGGATGGACTGGAGACAACTAGTGTAATGATAGTGAACTGCCGTGTGCGTTAGTGAAGAGCTGAATTGTCCACACAAAGTTTTCAGCATTGCTTCACCTGCCCCTTATTTATTTATTTATTTATTTATTTATTTATTTATTTAATCAATCTTTATTTATTTCTGAGAAAGAAAGAGAGAGACAGAGAGAGACAGAGTGTGAGTGGGGAAGGGGCAGAGAGAGAGGGAGACACAGAATCGGAAGCAGGATCCAGGCTTCGAGCTGTCCACACAGAACCCAATGCAGGGCTTGAACCCACGAACCAGGAAATCATGACCTGAGCCAAATTTGGACACTTAACTGACTGAGCCACCCAGGCACCCCTTGCCTGCCCCTTCTTTAGATCTAGGGGCAGGGATGCAGGGGGATGAGAAAACACGAATTATCGATGCCATTGTACAGAAGAGCAACCTGCTTTCTTCTTCATGGCTGAAAGTTTCAATTTTCACCCAAAGATATTTTTTTAAAAATATATACTTTCTTTAATTTATCTGATTAAAATTTATTTCTTAACATCCCAGAGAATCCTAGCTCTTCCCTTTTTTCTTTAGGTGGGCTTACTTCAGCACCTGATTTTTTTTTTTTTTTTTGGTAATCTCTCTTCTGATTTTGGAAGAAACTCAACAAATCAGGTAGTTTCTCTGGGTTTCTGTTTTAATACCTTATACAATGATTGTTAGAAGGTGGCAGGGGGATAGGAAGCTATCCTCCACACTGGGAAGGCACTTTGAGGTTTCAAAGTAGAAGTAGAATTTAGAAATTGATCACTTACATACAATACCCAGTGCTCATCACAATAGGTGATGCCCATCACCTATTTCACCCATCCCCCACCCAACTCCCCTCTGGTAGCCATGGTTGTTCTTTAGAGTTAAGGGTCTGTTTTATGGTTTTACACAGTTGTATTCAGGGTAATTTACAGGGTCAATTGGCCAGGCCACAAGCCAGGCACTGTGAAGCTATTCTTGGCCAAGTGCAGACCGTACTCTGTGGATTTTATAATGCAAGGGGATGTACAGAGGTCATTGTGAGTGAGGTCAAAGGGTAGTTATCTAAAGTGGTGTCAGTTTTGCACCACATGGGAGATCAGAAGGAGCCTTCCCACATTCTGGTCACAGCAAACATTAACCTCCACAGGCCTGGAACATGTAGCCCTGAGGGAGGTCACTGGGCAGACATGAACAAGTTGGAGTGCCAATCATGGAGTCAGTATTGTTAGCATTCCTACAGTTGATTTTTTTAAGTTTATTTATTTATTTTAAGAGTGAGAGAGAGAGAGAGAGAGAGAGAGAGAGAGAATCTTAAGTAGACTCTGTGCTGTCAGTGCAGAGCCCGATGTGGGCTCGAACTTCATGAACTCATGAACTCATGAACTCAGGTGATATCATGACCTGAGCCAAAATCAAGAGTCAGATGCTTAACCAACTGAGCCACCCAGGCGCCCCTCCTACAGCTGAATCTTCACTGTGATTGAACATGAAACATGCCACCAAATGGCCCTGAGCCTTCATGCTGTTGTTCTATGTAACATAGCATGTGACATTTTCCAAAAAAACACAAAAATGGCTCCCCAGACTTAATGGAGCCACAGAGCCCTCCACCAGAAGGTCTTCTTCAATGGAGGAGTGAGGCAGAGCATTTACTCCACATAGAACAAAATTTCTTAAAACCTCTCTTGAACCAAGTTGCTCACCAAGTCCGACATGACCCAGTTGTGTTTTCTTCCCTTCCCATCTTTTCTTGTCTTACTCCTGAATCTTTACTTCCCTGCATGCCTCCACGTCTACTCTTAGAACCATCTACCCCCTTCTCAGGGCTTGTTTCCTCATTTCTGCTTCTTTTCATTGCCCTTGGAGGCACAACAGTGGACCCACATATTCAAGCTCCTTCTTAGAAACTGAGAAAGAGAAAAGTTTGGGAAGTTTATGGATATTTTAACTTTGATACCTCCCTGATGGAAGAATCTAGCTATACTCTGTGACTAAGTTGCCTAGAACAAAGGGGTTATTACCAGAAACTGAGTTCACCTCTTGTTGGGTGTCCAGCCAAAAGATACAACCAAGCCAAATTACAGGAAAAGAAAGGTTTTTACTTGCAACAAGTAACAGAGGACATTGGGGATATTTCCCAAAGCAGTGTCTCCTCAGATAACAAAACTTGGGAAGTTTTCAGCAAAGTCTGCATGCATATTGACAAAGAGACTTGTGCACTGAGAGATTCAGCATGAAATTGGGGCAAAAGTCATCTTCTAATGACAGAGTTCAGGTCTTAGTTGATCAGAGTCGCAAGGGCCAGCAGGGATCAGCACCGTCAATTCTCTGGCTTCAGTTAGTCTGGAGTTTGGGTGCTCAAAGTGGGTTGAATTCTGCCAAAAAGGCTCAAGAATGTACGTTTGGTAAATCTTTGCTTTTGAGATAGCACTGGGGGTTCTATCACTGATTTACCATCTCTGATATGGTCAGGCTATCTCCTGGCCTGATAAAGACTGTATTTGCATCCCCTTGTTCCCTTAACATCATTAACTACTGATGGTTTCACATTTATTTGTAACTCTCGCACCTCCTAGAAAGTTCTGCATGTAGTGTGCTTGGGTAAGTAGTGCTGGTCAGGCATAGATCATGAAAATGGCCAAAGCCTAAAATGACTTCTCTGGTGTCCAGAAAGCCATGTCTCATCTTTCTTTTCCTAGGTACTCCTAAATCCTTTTGTTTCTCAGCCTCTGAAAATGTGGGGATCTATGGGAGACCTGGTCTTATAGTTAGACATCCAGCCCCCAACCTGAGCTCTTGCCAGTTATAAAGGTCCGTGCCATTGAATATGCATAACCAACTTGAGACCTGGTTTTGTCACCTGAAAAATGGTGATCATTTATCTAACAAATTCCACTAGTCAGTACATATACAGAAATTTTTAAGATTGACTTCTTCCATGGAGGGGACGATATTGTTGAATCGAAGGGCATAAACTATAATCTTAATGATTTCATTGGTGCCTTTGTAAAGGAGTTAAGGGTGGAAGAGAGAGACCAGCAAATGCAGCAGCCCCCATTCCTGGGGAAGCCATGACATGTTTTGAATTGGTACTGATATTTGTCCCATTGTGAAAGGTGGGGATTTAATTACCAAGAGGAAACACTGTTCCTGTTCACCAGGCATACATTCAGATGCGTTTGGGGGCCAGGCAAGTGATATAAATAAGCAAAGAGGAGCGGGGTAGGCGGGATACTAAAGGAGCCTGTGGCAAACTGGAGAGTGTGTGCCTGTTCAAAGCTGTTCAAGCTCAAAACAATTTTTTAAAAACTCATTGGACCAAACAAACAGAAATCTGTAGGCAGAGAGTGGTGATTCTATGCATAATGTGTTCGAGGAACACATTGTAGGATGCTTGGGGGTGGGGCATAGGGGCAGTTAGCACAGTTGGGGGAAAGTGCAAAGGAGAACATACATCTGGAAGTAGATGTGAAGGGCCTTCTGTGTTGGCCTAAGGAGTCTGGATTTTATCTTGTATATAGCAGGGAGGCAACTGAGTTCTTCAATTAGGTAGAGTGACATAATAAAGTTTGTTTTATAAGGTATCATCCTTAAGAGAATAAGGAGAGGGGCACCTGGATGGCTCTGTTGGTCAAGTGTCTGACTATTGGTTTCAGCTCAGGCCATGATCTCACAGTTCATGGGGTCAAGCCCCATGTCGGGCTCTGTGCTGACAGCATGGAACCTGCTTGGGATTCTCTCCCTCTTTCTTTGCCACTCCCCCACTTTTCTGTGTCTCAAAATAAATATTTTTTTTAAAAAAAGAGGAAGGAGGGGCACCTGGGTGGCTCAGTTGGTTAAGCGTCTGACTCCGGCTCAGGTCATGATCTCACAGTTGGTAGGTTTGAGCCCCGTGAGCTGTGCTGACAGCTCAGAGCCTGGAGTCTGCTTTGGATTCTGTGTGTGTCTCTCTCTCTGCCCCTGCCCCACTCACACTCTGTCTTTATCTCTCAAAAATAAATAAATGTTAAAAATTAAAAAAATAAAGAGTAAGGAGAGTGGACTGGATGTTGAGAGCTCAGACACTTTGCACAAATCCATGTGAGCAGTGATGAAGCCTGAACCAGGGCAGTGACAGTGACATTGGAAGAGGGGGCTTAGGAAAAGGATAGACTTCTGATGCAGAATGAAGCCAGTCTCCCAGGGGCTCTTTCAAAGGGATAACATGAGTGAAAGCCGTTTGTAGCCAGCACAGTGTGGTGCAGGTGGGAGGTGATATTAGCTCCCCTGGAGTGTAGCTGGTATCAGTGTTGGACAGCCTTGTTGGACAGTTCCCTGCTTTCATTGTCATGGCCTCTTGGTCACTCAGGGGTTGGGGTGAGGAGGAGGTATGGGAATGGATGCCTCTGAGACTGACCTCTATTCTGCAGAAGACGGGTCCTGCCCAGCCTAAGCTTGGCCATTTCTCCTGGGTCTGAATGCTCAGGTCTTCCTGCTGCCCGCATGGATGGCTTTGTCTATGAGCATTCCATTTTCTTCACGAAGAGAAAAAGCTACAGAGAACAGACACTTAAATCTGCAGGAATGTTACTCCGTATACATAAAAAAAAAAAAAAAAAGATAACAACACTAATACATCTTACAACTTCTAGCCAGGATCTGTTAGGTTGCTGCTATAGCAACCCCAACAGAAAGGATTCAACAAACCCCCACCCGATCCCCTCCTGAATCCGTATACCTGACAGTCACCCTCCCGGTGAGGCTGTCTCTCTTACATTACACCCACTAAGTGAAGATCCAAAGCAAAGAGACAGAAAATAACATCTTCTAACAATCTGCTTGTCATTTAGAAAAAGCTCCCCATATAAATGTCATGGAAACAAGCTGTTCTCGCAGAAAGAAAAGAAGAAAGCCCGGCCTCACTTGATTCCTTTTCAATTTTAATCTTCCTAATAAAAGGGTAACAGAAAGCAAATGTTAAGTGTTTGAAAGCAAATATCTCTGGAGCGTGGCCTCGGTGGGGTTCAGCCGTGTTCAGCCTTCTGGTAGGCTCCAAGCAGCAGGAGCCCCAGATCAGGCTCTCTGTGTGAAGATAAACTGACTGCTCAAGATGCCATCCATAGAACACTGAGAACTCAAAACAGGCTGACATGAGACAATGAGTATTTTTCTCCTAATTGGGACCAGGGATTCTTGCTAGGATACTGGCTTGCAAAGCCAATGCATTTCTGCTCAGCTAACAAACATTCATCGCCACATAGTACGGACAATGCATAGTGCTTTGATTCTTTGAGGGATCCCCAGATAAACACGATATCGTTCTCTGTTCAAGGGTGAGAGATCTTCCATGTCTCAGCTACAGCAGGAGGCAGGTTGTGTTAAGCACACAAGGACAGAGTTGCAGAAGCTGGGAGCCCAGAAGAAGGAGCCTCAATTTTCAGCTGGGATTAGTGGGGGATGCTACAGAGGAAGCAGCCTTTGAATTGAGTCCCAGAGGGAGAGTTAAGATTAGAATAGCAGGATTAGGGGAAGAGAAGAGAATTCCAAGAAACACATTAAATGAAAGCAAGGTCAAGAAAGTGAAAGGGTAAGATATGGGGTGAAATAATGGAAGGTCTTGAATAACCTATATGCACAGTCATATCTGGACTGCAATGGTTTAGATACATCTAGGGTATGTGTGGTTAGCCAATATCCACACCCTAGAATCCACTGATTTTCTTAGAGATATAGAAGCTTCTTGAGAAAGGAACTTGAATCTTGTTTCTGCTTAAAGTTGACCTATATAGATATGCATAGCAAAGAGATGGGAGAGGCCATCAAGAAACTAGATTTTAGAAAGGAACTGCAGAGCTTTTAGAAAAGAAACCCCAGGAAGGTAAGCATGGTGAGTTAGACTCTGCATAATGTTCTGGAGGTCAGAGAGGAAACCTAAAAAGAACAAAGGAGATTGTCAAATTTTACATCATGAGAACCAAGAAATTCTACTATATAACTCTTCTAAAAGAGAATATTGGAAAAGAGAGGTTTTTATTTCCTCTTCACTTCACAGGAAATCACCTCTGTGAGTAGTCATGGCAGGGAACCATTACAGAACAACCAGCAAGAATTTAAGAAGGAGATCCATGATACCATGATGGCCATGTTTGGGGAGGAAAGCAATGCCATGGTGGCACCAATGCAAACAGCAGCCAGAGAGACTGCATGTATTTGAGTTCTGAGAGGACTAGGAATCCAGAGAAGGATCCCTGAAAGATAATGGCTCTGCACTGGTATTCATCCAATCAAAAAATCCTGTAATACTCGAGAATGATAGGTTTAATACTTGAACACATGACCTGATGACATACAAGGAATATTTGGGGCTGTGTAAAGAATTTTTGGTTGATTTCATGGACAAATTTTCAAAGTACATTCTTCAGAACACTCGTCGTCAGCAGGCTCATACTGAGCAGAGTGTCTTGGGATGGGAAGAGACTAGGGTGTACAGAATAGTGAGGAGATCTTTGTAGGAGACCAGGGAAAATGTGAGGATCTGGGCTGGGAAGGTTGGATGGGAGAAGGAAGGAGAGACTAATAGGAATCATTTCACTGGAAAAGCATCCAACAAAGGTAAAGACCAGTTAATTGTTTAGTTGGTTGATTGGACATGAATGAGAGAAGAAGCAAGAATGAGGGAAAAATTTATTGTGAAGGTTTAAGAGTCAAGAAAATGTAGCATAGTTGTTGAGTGAATGGGATTTAGAATCACCTGGATTTCATCCTGTCTGGGCCACCTACCAGTGAGGGACCTTAAGGGCATCACTTAGCTCTTGTGTGTTTTGTAAGCTGCAAAACAGAGAGAATAATGTCTATATCTGAGGCTTAGCTCTTGGATTAAATGATATATTTTATGTAACATACTTAAAAAGATATTTGCCATGAAGAGGAAACAGTTTGTGGAGAAATGTGATGAATTCATTTTAAATAATAATAATACCTCTATAGATCTTTTAAATATCTTGATGAATATTTTCCTCTATAGGGATCGTTTGTGTCTTCCATTAAATTTACTCCTAGGTATTTGGTGTAATTTATCCTATTTCAAATTGTCTCTTTTAAAGATTATTAATTTACAATTATTTGCTGATAATTGGCTTTTCTATATTGGCCTTTACCCATCAACTTGGTTGACTTCTGTTATCGATTTTATAATTCAGCTATGAGCTGTTTTGCAATGTCTATGTACATAATCATATTGTCCACATTATTATGTTATTGTAGTAATACTGTGTGGATAGTATTATTTCTTCCTTTGTAGTCCCATAGTTATTTTATTTTGCTTCATTGCATTGTCTAGAACTTCTAGATAAGTGTGAAGTGATGATAGTAGTTATCTTGTCCTCCACATGATCTCAGAGGGTGATCTTTCAACATTTTACCACTAAATAAGATGTCTATTGTAGGTCTTGTGTAGATACCTTCTATTAGATTGAAGAAAGACTTTCTCTTCATAATTTGCCAGTTATTTTAAGGAATGTATGTTTAATTTTGTGAAATTATTTTTAGGGATATTTGAAAAGATCTTTATTTTCCCTTTCTTCTGTTAATGCACTGAATTTCAAATCACTCTAAATCTTTTTTTTAAGTTTTTTATTTTGAGAGAGAGAAAGACTGAGAGAGAGAGAGGGAGAGACAGAGAGAATAAGCCAGTGGACAAGGGGCAGAGACAGAGGGGGATAGAGGATTTGAAGCAGGTTTCATGCTGACAGCAGATAGCCTGACTCAGGACTCAAACTCATGAACTGTGAGATTATGACCAGAGCTGAAGTCAGCCACTTAACCAACTGAGCCACCCAGGCGCCCCCAAGTCACTCTAAATCTTGAATATTAGTCCACCTTGAAATTATTAAATAAAATTAAGATAGATGGAGAAACATATAGATACATAGATATACAATTAATGTATTTAGTGTGTCCGTATATTGTTTTATAATTTTTGAAGTGGTATCCATGAGGCAGATGGACTGGTAATATTTTTTCTTGTCATATGCTTTTCAGGTTTTGGTGTAAAGTTTTTTCTGCCCTCAAAAAATGAACTAAAAAGTCTTTTAAATTTTCTATTTTTATTATTACTTGTTTAAGTGTTTGGTAGAATTCACTGATGTTTATTGAATCCTGGAATTTTCTGTTGTGAGGTTCTAATTACAAATTTAATTACTTTATAATATAGGACTCTTTATATTTTCTATTTCTATTTTTGTCAGCCTTGGTATGCTACATTTTCCTAGGAAATAGTCTAGTTTTTCTTTTCTACATTTTCAAACTTATTGCTAATAAATTGTTCATAATGTCCTCTTAGGCAATTTTAATGTCTGTGATATCCTTCACCAAGTCTCCTTTATCATTGGTTACATTGACTAGTTTTGTCTGGCTTTGTGTTGGTCTTAATCACACTTGCCAAAGGCTTATTAATCTTCCAAATCTGTTCAAGGAACCAAATTCTGGAATTATATATAAAATCCTCTATATTTTAATATGTTTTCTACTTCATTCATTCATGATACTCTGACCATCTTTGTAATAACTCCAACTCAAAGCTATGTATCTCCTTCTAAGCATGAGTTTAATCACATAATAGAAGTTTGATGATGCAGTTTCATTATTAGTCACTTTCGAGGAGCTCTCCCTGATATGGAAGCCTGATGATGAAGAATTAACAGTATCCAGAAAACTGTGCTCTGTCTGGGATACAGAGCTTTGAGGCCAAAAGCAATGGCCTATATACAGACTCTGAGGCAGAAAAGAACTCAGTGAGTGAAAGAAGGCCAGTGTTAATGAAGGAAACGAATGCTATCTAAAGCACATACCAGAGGGCAACTGATTTCTGTACATTAATTTTGTATCCTGCGACTTTGCTGAATTCATGTATCAGTTCTAGCAGACTTTTTGTGGAGTCTATTGGGTTATCCATGGATAATAACTTGTCATCTGCAAAAAGTGAAAGCTTGACTTCATCTTTGCCAATATTGATGTCTTTTATTTCATTTTGTTGTCTGATCACTGATGCTAGCACTTCCAATACTATGTTAAACAACAATGGTGAGAGTAAACATCCCTATCATGTTCCTGATCTCAGGGGGAAAGCTCTCAGTTTCCCCCCATTGTGGATGATAATAGCTGTGGGATTTTCATAAATGGCTTTTATGATGTTTAAGTGTGATCCTTCTATCCCGACTTTCTGATGGTTTTTACTAAGAAACGATGCTGAATATTGTCAAATGCTTTTTCTGCATCAATTGACAGGATAATATGGTTCTTATCTTTTCACAATTGCACCAAGAATAAAAAAATACCTAGGAATAAACTTAACCAAAGATGTAAAAGATCTGTATGCCGAAAACTATAGAAAGCTTATAAAGGAAATTGAAGAAGATATAAAGAAATGGAAAAACATTCCGTGCTCATGGATTGGAAGAATAAATATTGTTAAATGTCAATACTACCCAAAGCAATCTACACATTCAATGCAATCCCAATCAAAATTGCACCAGCATTCTTCTCGAAGCTAGAACAAGCAATCCTAAAATTTGTATGGAACCACAAAAGACCCTGAATAGCCAAAGTAATATTGAAGAGGAAGACCAATGTGGGAGGCATCACAATCCCAGACTTTAACTTCTACTACAAAGCTATAATCATCAAGACAGCATGGTATTGGCACAAAAACAGACACATAGACCAATGGAATTGAATAGAGATTCCAGAATTGGACCCACAAAAATATGGCCAACTAATCTTTGACAAAGCAGGAAAGAATATCCAATGGAAAAAAAGACAGTCTCTTTAACAAATGGTGCTAGTAGAACTAAACAGCAACATGCAGAATGAAACTAAACCACTTTCTTACACCATTCACAAAAATAAACTCAAAATGGATCAAGAACCTGAATGTGAGACAGGAAACCATCAAAACCCTAGAGGAGAAAGCAGGAAAAAAACCTCTCTGACCTCAGCCACAGCAATTTCTTACTTGACACATCCCCAAAGGCAAGGGAATTAAAAGCAAAAATTAACTATTGGGACCTCATGAAGATAAAAAGCTTCTGCACTGCAAAGGAAGCAGTCAAAAAAACTAAAAGGCAACTGACAGAATAGGAAAAGATATTTGCAAATGACATATCGGACAAAGGGCTTGTATCCAAAATCTATAAAGAGCTCACCAAACTCCACACCCAAAAACAAATAACCCAGTGAAGAAATGGGCAGAAGACACGAATAGACACTTCTCTAAATAAGACATCCAGATGGCCAACAGGCACATGAAAAGATGCTCCATGTCACTCCTCATCAGAGAAATACAAATCAAAACCACACTGAGATACCACCTCACGCCAGTCAGAGTGGCCAAAATGAACAAATCAGAAGACTATAGATGCTGGAGAGGATGTGGAGAAACGGGAACCCTCTTGCACTGTTGGTGGGAATGCAAACTGGTGGAGCCGCCCTGGAAAACAGTGTGGAGGTTCCTCAAAAAATTAAAAATAGATCTACCCTATGACCCAGCAATAGCACTGCTAGGAATTTACCCAATGAATACAGGAATGCTGATACATAAGGGCACTTGTACCCCAATGTTTATAGCAGCACTTTCAACAATAGCCAAATTATGGAAAGAGCCTAAATGTCCATCAACTGATGAATGGATAAAGAAATTGTGGTTTATATACACAATGGAATACTACGTGGCAATGAGAAAGAATGAAATATGGCCTTTTGTAGCAACATGGATGGAACTGGAGAGTGTTATGCTAAGTGAAATAAGTTATACAGAGAAAGACAGATACCATATGTTTTCACTCTTATGTGGATCCTGAGAAACTTGGCAGAGGACCATAGGGGAGGGGAAGGGGGAAAAATTAGGGAGGGAGGCAAACCATAAGAGATTCTTAAAAACGGAGAATTAACTAATGGTTGACGGGGGGTGGGAGGGAGGGGAAAGTGGGTGATGGGCATTGAGGAGGTCATCTGTTGGGATGAGCACTGGGTGTTGTATGGAAACCAATTTGAGAATAAATTTAGTAGTAAAAAAAAACAAAAACAAAAAGAAATAAAGCACAGACCAAACACTGAGACAATCACTGAACCAGACAGTAGATCTGGAGATAATATCCAGAATGCCCTCTAGAATAACAAAGTGAGGTTAGGGTACAGGGATTCTGGAATGAGGATATCTAATATTAACCTAGTTGGAATTCTAGTAAAGGAGAATAGAGAGAGAAGTGAAAACAACATTTAAAAATAAGGAAGATCTGGGGTGCCTGGGTGGCTCAGTCAGTTGAGTGTTCAACTTCGGCTCAGGTCATGATCTCATGGCTCGTGAGTTCGAGCCCCACGTGGGGCTCTGTGCTGACAGCTCAGAGCCTGGAGCCTGCTTCGAATTCTGTGTCTTCCTCTCTTTCTGCCTCTAACCCACTCACATTCTGTCTCTGTCTCTCTCAAAAATAAATAAACATTTAAAAAATTTGAAAATAAGGAAGATCTTTTTCAGAATTGCTGAAATATATGACTTCGTAAATTGAGGAAGTATATCAAGTCTCAAGCAAAATAAATAATAGAAATTAACATCTAGACAAATCTTAATGAAACTATATCACAGACTTAGATCCAAAAGTTAGCAAGAGAAAAAAGTTAAATTGTCTTAAAAAATTTTTTTTAATGTTTATTTTCGAGAGAGAGAGCAAGTGGGGGAGGGGCAGAGAGAGAAGGAGACATAGAATCCAAATCAGGTTTCAGGTTTTGAGCTGTCAGCACAGAGAGTCCAACACGGGGCTTGAACTCACAAACTGCAAGATAATGATCTGAGCCAAAGTCAGATGCTTAACCGACTGAGGAACCCAGGCGCTCCTAAATTGTCTTTTTAAAAAACTGACGAAAAGGTGCTTTCTAATAATGACAATATAGGCCAAAAAGCACCTGATTTTATGTGGCATGAATTCCTACAAATCAGTAGGAAAATGAGTGATATCTATATAAAAAGGTGTTAGCCATCACTAATGATTGTAAAAATGTAAATTTTAACTATACTGAGTGATTGCTGCACAGCCAATATTAAAAAGACCAATGATATCTATTATTTCTGAGAATGTAGGATTGGAACTCTCCTATATTATTTCTGGGGATGCAAATAAATACAACCAGTTTGGAAAATTATTTAGCAATAACTCAGCTTCTAAAGTTGAGCATACTTGCATGCTCTGTGCTTCAGTAATTCCACTCCTACATTTACATTTGACAGAAATGCAAGGATATGTTTCCTAAAATACATGTATAGGAATGTTTACAGTAGCATTATTCTTAGTAATCGAAATGAAACATAACCACCGGGACATCTGGGTGGCTCAGTTGGTTAGGCGTAAGACTCTTGATCTTGGCTCAGGTCATGATCTCTGGGTACGTGGGATCAAGCCCTGTGTTGGGCTCTGTGCTGACAGCAAAAAGCCTGCTTGGAATGCTCCCTCTCCCTCTCTTTCTCTCTCTCTCTCTCTCAAAGTAAATAAATATTAAAAAAAAAAAAAAACTAAACACAAACCAAATGAATGTTAACGGTAGAAAAGAGAAGTAAATTGTGATAGGAGCATAGCGTGGAAATTTAGCAATAGGAATGAACAAACTCCAGCAGCTAGCACCACACAGATGGACATCACAGATCGAATGTTGTATGAGAAAAGCAATATACAAAGGCATGCATACTATATGATTTTATTTACATCAAGTTCAAAATAAGCTAAAGAATAATGATTGGAATAATGGTTACCTTGGAAGAGGAAAGTGAATAGTTTCTAAAGAGGTTGCAGTGGGGGCATCTAGGCTCCTGGAAAAATGTGCTGGGTTGTAATCTTATGATTTGTGTACCTTTCTGTATGTTGATACTTCAAAAAGGTTTATTTTTTTTAAACTGAAAGATACTAACAGATTCCTAAAGGAAGAAATTTTAGAGTGAGCTAAGTGTGTGCCTTATGAAGTATGAAGAAAATACCACTACGAAAATAAAAATGAAGAGGGAAGGAAATATGGATAGAGAAAGAAATAGATGTTACAAAAACAATGAAGCCAGACAAAGTTTAAGGAATAAAAGTGAAACTGTTAAGAGTAGTATTTAGTAAAATTTAAATAGAAGAAATTGAAGCAAGGCCAAAATTTGGGTCCTTGAAGAGGGTAATAAAACAGATAAGCCTTTAGGGAAATATTCTTATAGTAAAAAAAAGTAAAGGTACAAACAAGAAATTCTAGGAATTTAAATAGATGTTATAGCAGTGGATATGTACATTTTTTTAAGTGAGAGAATACATGAGTAACTTCATTCAAATGAAACTGAAAACATAATGGAATTGTTCTTTGAGAAGAAAGTATTTTAACTGACTCAGAAAAAAAAATTCTTCAATAGACTCAGAACTAACTTTTAAAAACATGAATCAATGAGCGATAAAATATCTTCTCACGGAAAACCAGAGGCCAAATGATTTTCTAGACAAGTTCATGCAAACCCTCAAGTAGCACCTAAGTCCAATTTTATAAATCTAAAAAGAGAGAAGCCTAAAATAAAACAAAAGGCATTACTACAGCCCCCAACAGTCACTTCTCCCGTGCCTGTACAGTATAAGAAAATAGAATTATAGACTGATGTCATGTAAGAACACAAAGCAAAACATTAGCAAATTAAAGTTTGCAATAAGCATATATGTTCAAAATTATAACCAAAGTAATACAAAGAATATTTCAAAACCTAAGAAGACTTGACAGATCAGTAACTAAAATACTCTCCAGAGTCAGGAAAATAAAGAGCAAAGGAATGAATGGGCACCTGAACAGAAGAAGAACCTCAAGTGTCCAATAAAGGTGAGAAGATCTTCCAACTCCAAACCACAAGGAAATCGAGCTTCACACATATAAGATTGCCAAATTTAAAAATTGTGTCAACACTAAAACTGTGTGATACAACATGAACAGTTTTCTTCCATTGGTAGGGTATAAATTGGTTTCATTACTTTGGAGAACAATTTGACCAAATTGGTAAATTTGAACACATGCACATTCCATTGCATGGCAGTTCAACTCTGAGATGTATCATCAAGAAGAGTGCTACTCAAAGCAGGGTCCTCAGATAGATATGACTCTGCAAGTTGTCCCGACCAGTCCATGCAGAAATAAAAACAAAAACTTTAGAGTAAGCATTTAGAAGCTTTGATAGTAATTTGACATTGCAATGTCATCTATTTTGTGTTTTATGAAAGTATCTGTCTATAGCCAATTGGAAAACTTACAAATCCTTCCTTGTAGATAGTTTTAGAAGCACAGGTCTGGAGGCACCTGGGTGGCTCAGTCATTTGAGCATCTGACTCTTGGTTGGCTCAGGTCATGATCCTAGAGTCATGGGATTGAGCCCTGTATCAGGCTCCATACTGAATGTGGAGCCTGCTTCTGATTCTCTCTCTCCTTCTCTCTCTGCCCCTTCCCCACTGATGCTTTCTCTCTCTCTCTATCTCAAAAATAAATAAATAAATAAACATTAAAAAAAGCACACTGCTCTGTATAACATTCATATGTGACTTGGGGGATATAGGCAATGATAATAGTTCATGGCACACTAGAGTAAATGCACAGTACTCTTTGTGCCCATGGGCAACTGTGTACTTCCCTTACCCCAGGCCCTACCTGGCCAACTTCAAGCCAAACACGAGCCATCATTTCTGCTCACTAACTAAAGCAGTCATGGCCAACAGAGGACCTGTGTCACACTGGTTGGTGAGCTCTGTTCCAGCAACTGTCATACACACATAGGAGATATGCAAGAAGATATGTACAAGGATTTTCATATCAGCATCATGTATCATGATGATAATACTGAAATTGACTTAAATGTCCATCACATGCACCCCCCCCCACACATACACACTTATGAATTTTCTAATGTTGACTAAAAAAAGGGAATCAACAAAGTACATATAGTAAAATATACTAAATAATGTTTTAGTAGTTTAAAATTATATTAAATAAATACATAAAAACAGAGAATACACCCTATGAAAATATAAGAAAAGCAACAGGAAGACAAATATTAAGCTCAGGATAATGGATACCCCTGGTGGGAAAGAGAGGGAGGTGCACTGAGAAGGAAATGGAATATAATAGAAGTACAGTGGATTTCAAATGTACTTGTCATATTTTATTTTCTTAAGCTAGGTTGTTTTTATATATTACAGTATCTTTAAAAATAGTTTATAGGGGTTCCTGGGTGGTTCAATCAGTTAAGCGACCAATTCTTGATTTCTGCTCCGGTCACGATCTCAAGGTTTGTGAGTTTGACCCCCACGTCGGGCTCCACATTGACAGTGCAGGGCCTGCTTGGGATTCTTTCTCTCTGTCCCTCTCCGTCTGCCCTTCCCCTCCTTGTGCTCCTCTCTCTCAAACTAAATAAACTTAAAATATAGTTTATAATTTTTTGAGAGATAAGTTCCAGAGCAATAATTTGCTAACAGGAAGGTCCTACTGCAGAGTTCCATCACTTATGATAGAACATTGTGGGGTGTGGTTGTGGGATAAACAAGAAGCAGGGACTTGAGATGTCTTGATACAAATAGAATGTAGTTGTCAGCATCCTCCAACCTCTGCTTAAACAACTCAAACAGCAGGGGACTCACTTTCTATTAAGAGAGCCTGTTCCATTGTTGGACAGCCATGGTTTTGAGCCAAAAATCAGCCTTTCAGTGTCTTGATGGTCTTTGCCCATGTAGAATGGTTCCATTCTCTCTCCTTCCAAGTATCTGAAGACACCTTTTCTGTCTTCCATGGGTGTAGTCTTCTAGACTAAATTTACTCTGAAAGCCCCCTCTTTAACTTATTTATAGTTGATCTCACATCCTACTTCACACAAAAACAGAGGCCTTTGGATTTGAACTAGCTTCCCTAACCCAGCCTCCAAATGTGTGGCTACCTGCCTCAAGTTTCACAACCTCCCTTTCTGTATGTCAGAACAAATGATTTCCCTATTCAAGGGTGATGTTTCCTAGTACTTTTGAGTCCATCTTCTCCCATTTTCTCCTGTTTCATTGCTTACTCACTTTCTGGAATGTTTTAAACACTTTCCCTTTTAGTTTGTCTCCATTAATACAAGAAGACATTTTCCTTAAAGAAAAAAAAATTAGCCAATACAGTTGACATGGGAGTCTTCCTTGATCACTCCAACCACATTTTTACTTCTGCCCAGAGGTAACCAACTTTATACTTTTAGTACATTCCATCATATTTTTCTCTACGTATGTGCACATATTTATATGAATGTGGAAACATGTACACTTGTGTGTGTTACGTGAGACAATAATTTATTATCCAAGCTTTAAAAACCTACAGTACTATGTACCCTGGAGAGCTTTCCATGACTATATATAGACCTCTCTCCTTCTTTCTGTTTTTTTACTTTCTGTAAAAAAAGACTCTTCTTTTTTTTAAATGTTTATTTATTTATTTTGAGAAAGAGAGAGAGAGCGCGTGCCTGCGTGCATGAGCAGGGGAGGGGCAGACAGAGAGGGAGAGAGAGAATCCCAAGCAAGCGCCGTGATCAGTGTGGAGACCAACACAGGGCTCAAACTCGTGATGGTGAGATCACGACCCGAGCTGAAATCTAGTCGGTTGCTCAACTGACTAAGCCACCCAGGTGCCCCAAACTTCTACCCGCCCCCTATTGATGGTTCTTTACTTTCATGGGATGTTTTATTTTGATAAAATTTCAAACTTACAGAAAAGTTTTAGGAATAATACAAAGATCCTATGTATACTATTTAACTAAATTCACTAGTTGTTAACATTTTTCCAAATTGCTTTGTTGGTAGTTCCCTCTCCAATCCCCCCTTCTGCCTCCTGTACAAGTCACATTTTTCTGAACCCTGAACCCTTTGAGAATGAGTTGAGGACATTATGCTCCTTTATGATACATTTAAAAAAATTTTTTTAATTGTTTTATTATTTTTTGAGAGAGAGTAAGAGTGAGCATGAGTGGGGGAGCGGCAGTGGGGTGGGGGGGAGAGAGAGAGGAAATTCCAAGCAGGCTACATGGGCAGCACAGAGCCTGATGCATGACTCCATCTCATGACCGTGAGATCATGACCTGAGCCAAAATCAAGAGTTGGATGCTCAACTGACTGAACCACCCAGGTGCCCCCTCGCCCTTATGATATATTTTTGTACCTGTATTTGTTAAGAATAAAGTTTTATCTTTTATAAACACAATATAGTTAGCAAATAAGAAAATTTAAGATCGATACAAAACTAGTACTTAATCTATGACTGATATTCAAATTTGGCCAGTTGTCTCTGTATGTCCTTTATAATTTGTTGTACCCTCCTGGTCTAGAAAGTTGACTTGCATTTAGTTGTATCTATTAAGTTTCCCACAATTGGATTTCTTTGTCCTTTCTAAAATCATTTATGAAGATTCATAAAAACATTTATGAAGACTGGTTAGTTTTTTTAAAAAGGCAGTTTATGGGGTCCCCGGGGGGCTCAGTTGGTTAAGCATCCAACTTTGGCTCAGGTCATGATCTCACAGTTTGTGAGTTTGAGCCCCGCGCTCGGCTCCCTGCTGACAGCTCAGAGCCTGGAGCCTGCTTCATATTCTGTCTCTCCCTCTCTCTCTGCCCCATCCCCACTCATGCTTCGTCTCTCTCTGTCTAAAAAATAAATGAAACATTAAAAATTTTTTTAAAAATTAAAAAAATAAATAGTTTACATTTAATTTTGGTTTATGTCTTTGAGATTGTCTGATAGCTCCTCACTATTAGATTCACATTATGTATTTTTGGTGGGATGAACACAGAAATGATTGGTCTTCCTTTCTTACATCATATCAGCAGGCATATGACATTGGTCTGCACATTTATTGATAGTGTTATTTTGTTTCCTTGGTTGAGGAAGTAGTTGCTACGTTTGCCTTTCCTTGTTTTGCTTTGTTTTGTTTTTTAAATGTTTATTTATTTATTTTGAGAGAGAGAGAGAGAGAGAAAGAGAGAGAGAAGCAGAGAGAGAGAGGGAGACAGAGAATCTGAACCAGGCTCTGTGCTGACAGCAGTGAGCTCATTGCAGGGCTCAGACTCACAAACTGTGAGGACATGACTTGAGCAGGAGTCATACCCATAGCCAACTGAGCCATCCAGGTGCCCTTCTTCTTCTTCTTTTTTTTAAACGGCAAAATTACTATTAACCTTTTGTAAGTAGTAAAACAATGTTTTGTAAGGCATTTTGATACCATGGAAATAACCATTCTGATCTTCACATACTTTCCCTCACCATAAAGAACAGTTTTTCCTTTTATTTATTAAGCAAGTACCTAAGGATTTCATTTACTTCAGTTTTTTATTTCATATTTTTATTCATTTATTTCACATATTTTATATAACATATATTTATTTTATATTTTTACTCATAAACTCTTAATATCAGTATTCTTTGGATGCACGGACTCTCCCAGATTTGTGATTTTATGATTTGTGCCCCTTCAGGCTGCCCTGTGTGTCCCTTATGTCCTTCATATCCGCATTTGAATGTTTCTTCCTTTCTGGCATGAGATGTTTCTGGCTCATCTTGAACTTCCCTGTCCTACTTCTGTAATCTGCCGTTTCTACCAGGAGAACGGTATTCAATATTTAGTGGAGACTGGTATTAAGAATTCAAGGTCAAGCACGAGGTGTGAGATTCTTTTGCTGCTAGGTCTCTTTCGCAAAACACAATTCGGAAAAGAATACACAAACATGTTTATTTAAATACGTATCTGTATCTGTTTCTAGATCCGTAAGTTCATACTGATGCTTCCAATTCCTGTCTAATACCACAAGTTTCCTCCCAGCCTGACACCACTCTGCATTTGCAACTCCCTTCTCCAACACTGAGAAATCTGCTTCCGCGGTCCTCAGTGTATATTTAGTTTCTCAACCTTCTAGTATACAGAAAGTAGTTTTACAACTGCTTACCCACACTGCTATGGAAAAACAAGCATAATAAATGTCTTTAGATCGAGGTAATTTCATTCAATTAAGGTCTGTGAACTGATTAATATCATACCAATGTTAATTTCTTGTTTTTTATAATTATATCAGGGTTTTGTAAGATGTTACCATTGAGGAAATGGGTAGGGATATAAGGAAACCCTTGTACTTTTTTTTTTGCAACTTTTCTGCAAGTCTATTATTACGCAAAATAAAAAGTCATAAAAAATTACTAAGGTTGTTTCCTCCCGTGCAACACACACACTTTGAATATGATTATATTTTTCTTTTTTAAAATTTTTTGAACATTTTAACTTATTTTTGAGAGACAGAGTGAGTGCGAGTAGGAGAGAGGCAGAAAGCGAGAGAGAGACACAGACAGAATCTGAAGCAGGCTCCCAGCGTCAGCACAGAGCCCGACATGGGACTCGAACTCACAAACCGTGAGATCATGACCTGAGCTGATGTCAGACGCTTTGCCAACTGAGCCACCCAGGAGCCCCTGATTATATTTTTCATTTGAGGTTACCATGGGGTTCATTTAATTTTGTTCTGTTTTAGGGTTTTTCCCATATTCTCATGGATACAATTTTTTTTCCACTCAGAATTTTTTGAGCATGTAAACTATTGATGTGGTTCAAAAACTAATAATTATTAATAATATACCTAGAAAAGTATCATCCCTCCCTATTCCTTCCCACCCTATCTCCACCTATCCCCTGTAGTATACAATTTTTTTAGTTTCTGACTTATTCTGGTATTTCCTGTTGTAAAAATAAACGTGCTTTTCTTATTTCTCTTTTTTGCACAAATACACTACAGGTACATCTTTACACTTTGCTTACTTGACATCTGTCAATAAATCCTTGAGGTCATTCCCTGTCTGTTCATGGGGATCTTCCTTATTCTTTTATGCAGCCACTTGTTATTCCATTTTGAAGAAAAACATTTTAAAATGTGAGCATTTATGTTGTATGCAATGTTTTGTAATTATTGGTAATGCTGTAATTCACAACCTCATTTGTAGATACTCCGGTGGTGTTTGAAGTTGTATCTTCAGAGTCAAAACCTAGAAGAGAGATTTCTGGGTCAGAAATAAATCCAGGCACCTGGGTGGCTCAGTTAGTTGAGCATCTGACTTTGGCTCAGGTCATGATCTCTCGGTTCGTGGGATCGAGCCCCCTGTGGGGCTCTGCACTGCCGGTGTGGAGCCTGCCTGGGATTTTCTCTCTCCCTCTCTTTCTGCCCCTCCCCCACTCACACTCTCTCTCACAAATAAAACATTAAAAAAATAAATGTAGTTTTCGTAGATATGGCCAATTTCCCTTTGAGAGGGTTGTGTCCTTCCACATTCCCACCAGTGAACTGGACTGTCATACATTCCATTTTTGCCAGTTGAATGGGTGAGAGAGAAATGGCCTATCAGTGTTGTTTCAATTTGCACCTCTCTTATTATTAATAAAATATCTTTTCATCTGTTTATCATTTTATATCTGGGTGTTTTTTGTCTTTTGTTTTGTTTTGTTTTGTTTTTTGAAAATCAGCTGTCTTTTACCCATTAAAATTTTTTTCTATTAGGGTATTAGATCTTTCCCTCTCAATTTTAAGAATTCTTTTTCTAGGGGTGCCTGTCTGGCTTACTCGGAAGAGCATGCAACTCTTGATCTCAGGGTCATGAGTTCAAGTCGCAGGTAAGGTATAAAGATTACTTAAATAAATAAAAACTTTAAAAAAAGGATTCTTTCTCTATATTAATTATTTTAGTCCTTTCTCTGCAATGAATATTGCAAATAGTTTCTTGTAGTTTATCACCTACTTTTAACTTTGCTTACAATCTTTATTGCTATGGAAAACTTCTTTTATTTTTACAAAAGCAAATGTATGTGTCTTTTATTACCTCTGGATTCCAATAAGCCTTTCATTATACATTAGAGAAATTCATCCATCTTATATTCCAATACTTGTAAAGTTTTAGTTTTACATTTAGCTCTGTGATCCATTTGGAGTGAAATCTTTTGTATGATGTAAAGTATGGATCTAATATTATCCTTTTGAAAACACCTATCCAGTTCTCACAGGTCACTTATTAAAAAGTACGTCTTTCAGGTTTCTACTAGCTCTTGAGTCTATTCTGATATTTATTTTTCTTTTAAAACCATGACTGTTCCATACAACACCCAGTGCTCATCATGACAGGTGCACTCCTTAATCTCCATCACCTATTTCATCCATCCCTCTGCCCACCTCCCCTCTGGTGACCATCAGTTTGTTCTCTAGAGTTAAGAGTCGGCTTCTTGGTTTTCTTCTCTTTCCCTGCCATGTTCATTTGTTTTGTTTCTCAGATTCCATATAGGAGCAAAATTATATGATATCTGTCTTTTTCTGACTTATTTTGCTTATCACAATACTCTCTAGCTGCACCCACTTTGTTGCAAATTGCAAGATTTCATTCTTTTTCATGGCTGAGTAATATTCCAGTGTGTGTGTGTGTGTGTGTGTGTGTGTGTGTGCGCACGTGCCACACACCACATCTTCTTTATCCACTCATCAGTCAGTGGACATTTGGGCTGTCTCCATAATTTGGCTATTGTTGATAGTGCTGCTATAATCACAGGGGTGCATGTATCCTTTTGAACTAATGTTCTTGTATCCTTTGAGTAAATACCTAGTAGTACAATTGCTGGATCACAGGGTAGTTCTATTTCTAACTTTTTGAGGAATCTCTGTACTGTCTTCAAAAGTGACTGCACCAGTTTGCCAAAACCATGATTATTAATGCTTGGTTTATTTGAACTCTCCAGGCTGCAGAGACACCTTTTTTTTTTTTAATGTTTATTTATTTTTGAGAGAGAGAGAGAGACAGAGCATGAGCAGGGGAGGGGCAGAGAGAGAGGGAGACATAGAATCCAAAGCAGGACCCAGACTCCGAGCTGTCGGCACAGAGCCCAATGCAGGGCTCAAACCCATGAACCATGAGATCATGACTTGAGCCAAAGTTGGGCACTTAACCAGCTGAGCCACCAAGGCACCCCGAGGCTGCAAAGACATCTTAAAATTTCCCACAATGTTATTTCTGATAGTTTTGCTTTATATGCTTTGATATTTAGTGCCTACAATTCGTGTCCACTTTCTTTTCACTGTGAAATGAACTTTTATCGATCTAACATGGGCCATCCTTTTGTGAGTTCATATTGCTTTCCCTTGAGTTCCATTAGTCTGACATGAATATTGCCACCGCCCTGTTTATTTGTTTGTTCACACTGGCCTAAACCTTCCCTGTAATTTGGGTTTTACCTTCTCCTATCATTGTATTTCACATGCTTTTTGTAAAAAGCACATAGACATGTTTTCTTTTGAACCCAATCTTTAAATTCTCCGTTCATTAAGCGTAGAAATTCATCCATGGTTACTTATAGCCAGTCTGCTAGCTTTCATCTTACTTTGGATTCCTTGCTTCATGCTTTCTCACTTTTTATGCTTTCTTGCAGGGTTTTTTTTTGTTTGTTTGTTTGTTGCTCTGAAATAATTTTAATTTCTAGGTTTTTAGGGGCACCTGGGTGGCTCAGTCGGTTGAGTGTCCGACTTCAGCTCAGGTCATGATCTCACAGCTTGTGAGTTTGAGCCCCGTGTTGGGCTCTGTGCTGACAGCTTGGAGCCTGGAGCCTGCTTTGGATTCTGTGTCTCCTTTCTCTGCCCCTTCCCTGCTCGCTCGCTCTCTCTCTCTCTCTCTCAAAAATCAATAAACATTTAAAAAAAATTCTAGCTTCTTAATTATCAAAGTCAAGAATGAAAACACATGTTATTACTTCTATCCCTTCCTTTTTAGAAGTGTGTTTTCATCAAATACCTTTATAAAGGGTTATTCCTTTAAAATGCAGTCTTCTATTTTTTTTTTAATGAAAGTACTGCTTTAAAAAAAGCATTATTTGTTTTGTTTTGTTTTACTAATTTTTAAGGTCTTCTTTATTAAGGATATAGAAGAAATGTCCTCTTAATGTGACTATTTCCTTTTTTTATTTTATTTCAGAAAGAGTGTGTTAGTGGGGCAGGTGCAGAGAGAAAAGGAGAGAGAGAATCTTAAGCAGGCTCAACACTGAGCATTGAGCCTGACGTGGGGCTAGATCTCATGACCCTGAGATTGTGACCTGAGTGGAAATCAAGAGTTGGACACTCAACCGACTGAGCCACCCAGGTGTCCCTTAATGTGACTAATTCTAGATGACATAAGGAGCAGGGATATCATGAAGATACAAGAGATTCCATACTGTAGCTGTTTCATCATCACTAGAAAATGTTTGTACACCTTTATTCCCCCCAGTGTCCTGTTTTAAGAGCAATAACTCCTTTGTCACCATTGCTCTCTTTGAAGTGAAGTATAATCCTCAAATTCCCTGAACATGTTTTAAAAAGCATACAAATGGTACAAAATTAAGTTTTTAAAGAAATAAGTGAAAAGTGCCCTTTTGAAGTCATATTATGTTCTTTCCCCTTACAAACTCAAAAATAAAAATATTGGCTTACTTAACGCCTTTGATCTATTCACTGTTAGTTTCCTTTCTGAGGCACTGTGATTTTACCCAACAGAATGGTTATTTTGGATTTATATTCCCAAAGCCTATAAAAATAAGAATGTCCAACCTAACGATTCCTTTTATAAGCAGTAAAACAAAAGTGGGAAGAAACGAGATAGACAATAGGTTCATCTGTGATGCAGAATTATGCATAATCACATTACATGTGTAAAAACTGGAGAGAGAGAGGCATGTCTCTATTCTAGCCCCCCTGAAGGGATGGTAGGTGGGCACAGTGAAAATTCTGGTCTTTTAGAATAATGTAGATTTAGAAT
The DNA here is from genome assembly GCF_023721935.1 of Panthera uncia. NCBI lineage: Eukaryota > Metazoa > Chordata > Mammalia > Carnivora > Felidae > Panthera > Panthera uncia. Next base: position 9,750,466 of record NW_026057577.1, on the reverse strand, counting down.
GTTATGACCAGAAGGTGTTAGATTTTTGTTGTACATTATACCAAATGTCTTCTTACTAAAGCAATTTTGATTCTTCCTGTACAGTGAAGATAGAGATATCTTTATTTTAGTGTCTCAAATCATCCTTCATGCACCATCTGAGTAGGGCTGATGGCCACAATCTCTGCAGCATCTGAGGTGCTGACCTTCATTAACTGGTCCAGCTTCAGCAGAGGTAACAGGTGGCAACACAGAGTTTCTTCTGTCACCTGTTTGATTCCCTGTCACTCATACCCACAAAATATCCCACAGTGCATGTGCATTTTCCCTTTGAGCTCAACTAATTTAATGTAAACGAATTCAAGTATTTCCATTTTTTATTTTTATTATATATATTTTTAACTTTATTTAGAGAGGGAGGGGGAGAGAGAGAGAGAGAGAGAGAAAGAGAGAGAGAGAGAGCGCACAAGCAGGGGAGGGGCAGAGAGAGAGAGGGAGAGAGAGAATCCCAAGCAGGCTCCGCACTGTTAGCATGGAGCCTGATGCAGGTCTCAAATTCATGAACTGTGAGATCATGACCAGAGCCAACACCAAGAGTTTGTCACTTAACCAAATGAGCTATCCAGGCACCCCTATTTCCACTAGTTTGAATATTTTTTCTCTTTTAAATCTCTACACCCAATGTAGGGCTCAAGCTCAACCCTGAGATCAAGAGTCACATGCGCTTCCAACTGAGCCAGCCAGGCACCCCTCAAATATTTCCATTCTTTTACCTTAGCTGAGGGCACTAGGTTTTCTCTGTCACAAAATATGTTAAGGAACAGGATTGGCTACAAGAAATATCTTGTCTACAGATTTTTGGGAAGGTCGGGTACATAGGAGACCTCAGAGAAGATGATGATTAAGTGGTTGGGCTATGGAGAGAGATAAGAACTACTTTCCTAACCTGGAGTCAAGGAGTCAAGTTATTAGCAAAGTAGGAAGCCTGGAGAGAAAGGATCCCTGTTCAGCTTTCTGCTTGGCCACAATCTGCTGACCCCTGTCTCCCTCACACTCAACTTAGAGCAGGACCTAAAGTTGAGCCAGCTCTAATCCAGAACCCCTAACACTGCCAGGATAAGTTGCCTCAGGAATTTCTAATTACTTTTGTAAACACTTCCCCAACCCTGCCACGTGGGGACCATGAATGCTGGGGCAGAAGAAAACCCATAACTAGAGTAAAGGCCATGTCCAGGGGAAATTTTTAAAATTATTTCTAAACCTTTGAAATGGGAGGTATCTGCAAAGTTAAAATCTGTATTTTCCATTTCTGCGTTCACTGACTTGAGACATATTTCATACAAGTACTAGAAAGCAGCATTTGTGGGGTGTTTTGGGGGGGTGGGTCCTTCCCTGGCCTAAGAAATTGAAAAAGAGCATGCCCATCAGGGGCTCTAGCAATAGTGTCAGTGAGATGGAGAAGTTGCTGGTGTCCTCCCAGCCCCCTGTGTGTGTGTGTGTGTGTGTGTGTGTCTTAATTCCCAGCCTTGCAACATCTACCAGGATTCATTTGTCAAACAGTAGGTTTGATAGTATTTTAGTGGATTGGCTGGACAGTTCAGTTAGAACACAAACTGTATCCGTGTGCGTTACAGATGGGAAGAAGTACGAGCATGCTCACCAGCCATAGGGTTGGGTTTGGAAAAGGAATTGAGCCCTTTGGTCCAACTCTTGGGTGGACATACCAGTAGAGCCCTAATCAAGTATCCCAAGTCCTCAACACAGGGCCCAAGGACCCTCCGCATTTCTGGGTCTTATTTACCAACAGTGGATATGGCAAGAAGAGGAAAGAGTAGGTCAGACTAACAAAGACAAAGAATATGTGCCTGTTGATAGTCTATATCACATGACACAAAAAATAGCCATAGGATCAGGAAATGAATAAACAAATCCGGAGTCCAGTAACTTCCTTTAAGGATTAATGAGACAAATGGGAGAATTTATAAACTACACTGCCAGGTGTTCAAAGTTGTAAGACAGGCAGGTACTGGGGTTGATGAGCATTTGTTGCCTTTTACTGGAAATGGTAATAAAAAAATGTCTACCATCATTTGGAAAAATAGATGCTAGGCTTCCTAAAGCCCTTCTGATATCTCTTTGTACATTAGTTTTGTGGCTGAGAAGAAAGAGGCTCAGCAGGATTGAGACTATTCAAGAGCATAGAGCTAGCAAATGTCAGGACTCAGTTCTAAACCCCATTCTTTGAACCTCATGCTCTTTCCACTTCGTTATTCCACCTCTCAAGACCAGGCAAAGTTGAAAAATAGTAAGTCTATAGAATTTTAATCCACCCCTTGAGATTTGTATTAAACCTAACCAACAGGTTTCCCCCCCAATAACCATACTCTCTTTTCGAGTATAATACCCTCCTTTTGGAACATAATTATTTGATTATTGCAGATGCTTTGGTGTGAAGGTGTTCTTGGAAAAACAATTACCAAGGGAGGAACCCTGAGGGAGAAAGCTTATAAAATGTCCTAGATGAGGAAACTGGGTGGCGTTGTCAGTGGAGCGTCTGACTTTGGCTCAGGCCATGATCTCATGGTTTGTGGGTTTGAGCCCCGCGTCGGGCTCTGTGCTGACAGCTGAGAGCCTGGAGCATGCTTCGGATTCTGTGTGTGTGTGTGTGTGTGTCTCTCTCCCCCTCCCTGTTTGTGCTCACTCTCTCTCAAAAATGAACAAACGTTTAGAAAAATAACAAAAAAATTCCTAGATCTATTACCTGCAATAAACTTGGTTCATCTGCATTTCTTGATAAGCATGGGATCTTCTCTGTAATGGCCAGACTGCGACACTGTGTATAAGTAGGAGAAATTAAGAAAATTACTGAGGAAGGTGGTGGTGTGGTAATTCAAAATGATTTGTGGTAGCCATGTGTTCTTGCACTGGCTGTAGAGAAACAGGGAGACCTGGTGGTAGGCTGGCAGGTGTAACAACATATTCAATTATTGGTAGAAATTTTGAAAAACAATGTGCAAATTAGAGCAAGGCATAGATCCCCATAAAAGAGAAGCCCTCTGAGGAGCCCTGAGAGGATTCTGCCTCATGTTGAAGCCATGTGAGAAGAGACCTTGGTGATGTTGCATGAAGTAGGGTTCATTCAGCAATCGACCACAATACCTATGTAATGGATGGGTCTTCTTTGCCTCTTCCAAATTGTGGTTATTTGGTATTTTTTTTAAATACACAAACAGAAGATCATATGCTTTTGTTGAATTACCGGTCTTCATACACAGTAAAACCTTGGTTTGCAAGCATAATTCCTTCCAGAAACATGCTTATAATCCAAAGTACTTGTATGCCAAAGCACATTTCAAGAACCATTGGCTCAGTTGTGATCATGTGATGTTCGGTGTCATGTACTACGCATATTGCAAGACATCGCTCATTTATCAAGTTAAAATGTATTAGAAATGTTTGCTTGCCTTGCAGAATACTCACAGAACAAGTTACTCGCAATCCAAGGTTTTGTTGTACTTTGTTGTACGGGAAAAGCTTGATCAAATTGGGGAACTGAAGAATGCCAACATATAGGAGCTGCAGTTAATCAGGAAGAGGAGAACAAACACAAGGTAATGAAATCTAAAATCTAATTTCTCTCTTCTTCAGCAAGAGGAACTATATGTTATTCTTTCCCTACTCTTGTCACATATTCTGGGATGGTGGTGCCAATTGGTCAATAAGATAATAGTTATCTGCTATTCTGCCTTTTAGTCACAATAGAGGTAGAATAGACAAGAATTAACTGCATCAGTTGCCAGAACAAATCAATCATCTTTTCAAAATTTCTATTACATCCAGTGTCTACAACAAATATATGATCTACTCTTATATACAACCCCGAATACCTAAAAGAAAATTTTAATTTTGTCCTTGGAATCGACATCCCTGTGAAGTGGGATTTGGGAGTTCACTGAACTCAGCAGTATGTTCCTATAATCTGCTCTAGAAGTTTTTCTTTCTCACTTACTATTAAAAGATTTTCCTCATCCTTGATGAGGCCTTGTCCTCATCCTACATGGACATATACAAGATGTGCAAATGAGTTTCCTTTTCAGCCACTTCAGATGGGTAGTAAACTGTAAGCAATTCTCACGTAATCTAAAGAAATCATACCTTTATGTCCTTGATCTTGAATGGAAATGTTTGATTTTTGCATCAGTTATGGAGAGTAAATGTGAAAGTGATTGAATTATTGAACTGTGCAAAGTGATGAAATCAGTTACTCTAGTGTTTTGTGTTATAGAAGAAAAATACTTGTTATGCTAGCATCTCGCAGCCTGGTATGGTTATGGTACACCAGGCATGGTGTATGGTGTAAAATAAAGGGGGGAGAGGGCAAGAGCAGATTTATCTGAAAATGAAGGAGTAAATTTTAGGTTTGGATCAATCCAAGCAGATTAGTTGAAGAACTTTCCAATTTGTGCCTTATTTTTGTGACGTGTTACCCCTATCACTGCAATCAGCTCTCCCTGTAGGCTCTGAAGAACACCGCCAGATGAGGGGCTTCCACACTGCTATCACCTCTACAATGGTTCTCCTCAACCCAGTCGATTCTTACAGTAAATCTGGGAAGAGATGTGCTGGCCACAGCTAACTATCCCGTCCCCTTTCACTGCATCTGACTTTAAACCACCCGTGAAACAGATGTGATGAAATTCATGAAATTTACTAGGTGCTATTTAATTTGTACCAAATATGTGAGTTACAGACCCAGAGAGGGCCATTTGTAAGGTGATAAGTGACATGTTAAGAGTTAGGCTCGTTAATATACATTATACTGTTAGGAACTATGCAAACGGATGCATATATGGATATGCAGGTGTATAATCCAAACTGAGCATATCAAGGGCCTCTCATCATAAACAAACACAAGGGAAAAGATGAAATAACTAGTTGACAGCAAAAATTCTTTGGTATGAGTTCACAGTGGTATACTCTGCTTTCTTTAAATGAATTTCCTGGTAAATTGGGACTAAAAATAATTCTTTTTTTTTAACGTTTATTTTTGAGACAGAAACAGGGCGTGAGTGGGGGAGGGGCACAGTGAGAAGAAGAATCCAGAGCAGGCTCCAGGCTTTGAGCTTTTAGCACAGAGCCCGATGTGGGGCCCAGACCCACGAACCGTGAGATCATGACCTGAGCCGAAGTCGGAGGCTTAACCGAGCCAGCCAGGCACCCCAGGAATAAAAATAATTCTTGAAAGCATTTTTGCACCCCAAGATCGATGGATCATCTATCTATATATGCTTTGATATAACCGCTCCACCTTCTACATAATTTGGAAACAAATAGAATTAATAAGGGACAAATGGAACTGTAGGGGCGCCTGGGTGGCTCAATTAAGCATCCGACTCTTGATTTCGGCTCGGGTCATGATCTCATGGTTCATGAGTCTCAGCCTGGCATTGTGCTCTGTGCTGACAGCGTGGAACCTGTTTGAGAGTCTCCCCCTCTCTCTGCCCCTCCCCTACTTGCATCCTCTCTGTCTCTCTCAAAATACATAAACTTAAAAAAAAAAATGAGACACTGTAAACTCAAAAAGAGTAATAAGCTGGCTGTATCAAATGAAATGTGACTATAATGTTTCATAATGGGGAAAATGTTAGCGAATAGGTTACAGAGTGATGGCAAATCGTCTTCCGACCGGCCAGACATTGGGTGATCAAAGGTATCAACACGTATCAGACAATAACCAGTCATTTTAGCTTGCAAATAATGTGGGAAGTGAACCTTTAGAAATGTCAAGTGACCAAACAGGTATGTGCAGAAATTAACTTTTTTTTTTATTATATATCATATAATGTAGTAGTAAAGTTTGAAGTGCATGAATAAAAAGTTAGTGAAATTACAGGAGGAACAATCTATAGAGCGATAATAGGTGCATTCCTTGTGCATCTGAAAGGAAAAGAAAAAAGAGTTTTCACTCATTTTGGCCTAAAACTTAGTGTCAGGTTCCCAGGATTCTGACATCAGAACCCGGATAACGCTGATTAGAACCATAGGGGCTTTACAATAAAAGCTAAAATATTGACCATATGATGGCAAAAAGTCTTAGTTTGTGGTTAACTGATTCTCTTCTAGCTACTCTCTGATGAAGTTGGTGGCGCTGTGGAGGAGGACCGCCGTCTCCTGGACGAGGATCGGGACCGCTCGGCGTTGTAGGTGACATGCTTGTCGTAGTTCTCCATCTGAGCCTCCAGGACATCTCTCTGCTGCTGCCTGATGGTCTGGCTGATGAGCCCAGGGAGGGCGTGGATGCTGCCAATCAAAGTCTCCAGTTTCGTTTCCACGGTAACAATCCTCTTCTCAAAGTCTTCGCTCCGCTCATTTAGGTCGGAAATCATGTCATACATGATGTTCTGGGTCTGCAAAACAGGGCGGACACGGGTAGAGCAACCAGGAACTCAAGGTTTCACGACACTTGCCCAGGAAGCGAGCTGTCCGCTCTCTTCAACCCTTTGTTGAAGCTGTCTGGTTTCCCTCTAGAGGGCCGCCTGGGTGGCTCATCTGGTTAAGCGTCCCACTCTTGATTTTGGGTCTGATCATGATCTCACGGTTCATGGAATGGAGCCCCAGAATGGAGCCCAAGTTTGGGCTCCGTGCTGCCATCGAGGAGCCTGCCTAGGATCCCCTCCCTCTCTCTCTCTCTCTCTCACATTCTCTCCCCCCCCCCCCCCCCCCCACCCCGTTTGTGCTTGCTTTCTCTCTCGCTCTCAAAATAAATTTAAAAAAAAATAACAAAATGTGCTCTTAGCTGCTTCACAACCTCTTAATGGTGATAAATGAACCAACTGAATAAGGGAGTTACTGTTCATGATACAGGCACCTCATTTGAGTTTGGCCACGGAGACAGAGTGCATTAGCTTTATTTTTTACTATATAGTCTGGAGGCTATGTGAACAACATCCATTCATTCAGAAAATACTGAACCTCTATGGCATGGCAGCCCTAGAGCCGTATTAGTAAGCACAGCACTAAAGAAATACTTTGAAAGAAATAGTGTCTTGCCTCATAGATATATTCCTGAGATGACATTATGCAGTATATATTTATCATATTATACATCTAGTAAAATGTTATATCTTATATTATTTCCAAGTGGTCTGTTTTATCATTTGACCTTACAGTGATGTAAGAGTCTGCCCCATCTTTGTTCAAGGTGTGTCTACGGGAGAGCCACGTTTGTAAATATTAATCGAGAACATCTTTCAGTCTCATATGTGCTACCCACCTTAAATGTATGATATATGTATGCTGTCCTACAGGTAAGTTGTTGAGGATGTCACTATCTTCTATTCATAAGACATCAAATATTCAGGTGCACCTGGGTGGCTTATTCGGTTAAACATCCGACTTTGGCTCAAGCCATGATCTCACAGTTCATGAGTTTGAGCCCCGTGTCGGGCTCTGTGCTGACAGCTCAGAGCCTAGAGCCTGCTTTGAGTTCTGTGTTTCCTCTCTCTGCCCCTCTCCTTCTCATGCTCTGTGTGTGTGTGTCTCTCGCTCTCAAAAGTAAAGAAACATTTTTTTAAAAAGCATCAAATATTCAACATTTACATGTTTATATAGTATGTTATTGATATACATGAAAATGAATATGATTTACTTGTGTTATTTTATGAGACTAGGACAAAGAGGTGTGATTTTCATAGATGATATTGGAAGCTTTATAAAGAACATAGTTGATTTATCGAACAAACAACAAAATGTATTGAGAGAGGCCCCTTTAAAAGCACTCGTTGTTAAGGGGCACCTGGGTGGCTTGGTCGGTTAAGCGTCCGACTTCGGCTCAGGTCATGATCTCACAGTTTGTGAGTTCGAGCCCCGCATCGGGCTCTGTGCTGACAGCTCAGAGCCTGGAGCCTGCTTCAGATTCTGTCTGTCTGTCTGTCTGTCTCTCTCTCTCTCTCTCTCTCTGCCTCTCTGCCCCTCCCCTGCTCATGCTCTCTCTCTGTTTCTCAGAAATAAATGTTAAAAAAAAAGTTTTAAAAAGCATTTGTGTTAAAAGGCTAAAAACTTCCATATATGCTATAATACCTCTTTTGGACCTAGCTCAGGAAAATGGAAGGTCACTGATGACAAATACTCATATTAAAAAAAAATATATCTGTTTAGGGGAGCCTGAGTGGCTCAGTCAGTTAAGTGTCTGACTTCATCTCAGGGCATGATCTCATGGTTTGTGGGTTCAAGCCCCGCATCGGGCTCTGTGCTGACAGCTGAGAGCCTGGAGCCTGCTTCAGATTCTGTGTCTCCCTCTCTCTGCCCCTCCCCTGCTCATTTGCTGTCTCTCCCTTTCTGAAAAATAAATAAAACATTAAAACAAATTAAAAATATTTGTTTAAATGTTTATTTTGAGAAAGACAGAGTGTGAGTGGGGGAGGGGCAGAGGGAGAAAGAGAACACACGTGAGAGAACATCTTAAGCAGGCTCCGTGCTTAGTGTGGAGCCCAACGCAGGACTTGATCCCATGAACCTTGGGATCATGACCTGAGCTGAAATCAAGGGTCGGATGCTTAACTGACTGAGCCACCCAGACAGCCCTAAATATTCATATTTTTAAAGTGGAATTTACTTGAAAGGGACAACCAAAAATCAACCAGATAAATCTTATAAGTGTGAAAGAGGAATCTGGGAACTATTAATGTCCTTTTAAAAAGTAGTATGATTTTTTAAATAATGAAAAAAGAATCATAAATTATGAAAACTGATTCCCTTTTTTTTTAAAAGATGATGTCCATGTTCTTAAAAAACTATTTCACAGTCTTCTGAGTTGGCTTAAAAGTGAATAAAAAACAATAATTTTATCAGTGAGTCCTATGGAGCCCTGAAGGTCATGGTCAAACCCAGGATGCAGTTCTCCTCTCAGAGGGAGGAGACTGAAGGACAAATATGAAACCCAATGGTATTGTCTCATATTCCATGTACATTTTCCACGGTACTTTCAAGTCACTGTAAGTAGGAAGGCTTTTAGAATGGGGTTTGAATAATTTATATAGGGAAAGAGCATGTGAAGAGAAATCTTTTAAGGTGGACCATCATGTTAGGGCTAATTGTTGGTTTGATGTGCAACACAAAGTTGGGGTATCCTCCTCCCAGTGGATTATCAGTCACCGTGCAGGGCTTCATTCCAACACACCTCACCATGAAGGCTGAGACCCCCATGCTTACCTTTGCTAGGTCCACCAAGGTGTTGGCTTGGTCATTCAGTTTCCTCTGCTCCATTTTTACACTTCTTAATCTAAAAGACAGAATCTCAAGTCAGAAGGGTTCCTTCCTGTCTACTGCTGTCATAACGCCTTCCAAAGAGCATGCATAAAATCGACAAGAGCAAATAACTGCATGGATAATGCCTTGAACATTTGGGGGTCAAGTTCAAACTGGTTATGTATCTGGAACAATGAGAAGCATGCTTCCCCAACACCGCAAAAAGGAAAGGAGAGAGAGAGAGAGGAGAGTAAGAGATGAGGTGTCCTTAGGACAACTATTTACCAGGGAGTTAAAAGTTGAATCGGGAGAGAGGCTCATAAGGACTTAACCATATGAGAAAAGCCAAAACATTCCTTAAAATCCCAGTATCATTTCAAATAGACATAGGAAGAAATAGGCAAAGCGACTAGACTTTCATCAATGTTGGAGCAGTGAGCACCTTCCTATGCCTACATGACTAGATACACAGGATAGCCCTGTTCAGTTTGAGATGGATTGGGTTAGGTATTTGAACCTGATGAAAACACAGTGATAAGTGAGATTCTTAGTAGCAAAAATAAGACTTTTATTCAACCAGCAGCAAGAGAACCCAAAACACATAAGTCTCTTATTCTTCATTGTGTTTTGCTCGACTTTTATCTTAAACTGCCATCGAATTTGAAGGGAAGCCAGGCCATTTCCTTGGGAGAATTTCCCTTAATTTTTTTCTTGTAGATAAAAGTCAGCGGACAATTAAAATGTCTGACAGATGGGGTTTCTGGTTGTAAACTTACTTTTAGATGCTTTTAAATATCAGTGCATATATCTGATTGACAGTCAAAACACTGCTGTTAAAAAAAAATCTTTCTTAAGGATGACTTTTACTAGTCCTTATTTTATTTACTATAATATTTTTGAAAACATATTTATTGGGTGCTTACTCCCTACCAAGAAATTAAGATTTTCCAACAGGAGAAAAGGGGTTGTTTGTTCTTTAAGCCAACAATCCGAGCCATGCTCCAAATGAGAAGCACATTTCTCTTGGGTACTTAGTTTAAAAACAAAAAACAAAAAACAAAATCCATGCTAACCTTATTACCTGTAAATGACATGTCATTTACAGAGTATAGTGTCGATGTTGGAGAGATTAATCTTTATAATTTCCCAATTTCAACGAAAGGTAGTTACAAAAAAAAAGGATCAAAAATTCACAGGGCAAGATTTTACTGCCAGGGAGATTTTTACAACAAATGTTCAGTAGTGCGCAGTGATTTTGTTTTGAAACTACGCTATGCAATATGTCACCAAGTCTGCTTGACAGTGAAGACAGATTTCCTTCTGCCAGTATGGGTTTAACTGACACCTGCCTATAACATGATATTTAACAATGTAAAACAGCTTAAGGTTATCACTTGCCGTTGCGAGTCTGTGTTTCCCTATTAGAATGCTTGGAACTAAGTTAATTGGCTCTTTTGTACACTATTATAGAGATGGACTGGGTGTAAGTGTAAAAGGAATTTACAAACAGGTATTCGAATCTAACATGTTGAGATAGGCTTCTCTAAGTACTCACAAGGATTACAATTCTTGATGTACACCTTTTAAAAACAAGTCCCCTTCCACCCCTCTCCCCCCTGCAAAAAACAAAAAACAACACTTTAAACATGTGTGAGGTCATTCTGCAGAAATGTACTAGAGAGAACAACAGTGTCAGATGTGGACTCCCTTCTCCCTGGCCCTATTTGACCTTCAGTTTCTTAATGTATGAAATGAAGTGGGTTAGGATAGGATGGTATTTCTAAAGTGCTGCATTTGTACCGACAGAGGTGTTCGAGGTGGCTATGTGATACTCAAACCAGAAGACATTAAATACTAAACCAGATGGAGAGACAGTTACTCCCTTTTATCCTCTTCCAATTCTTGATTATTACAAGAAAAATGTCTCAGGCTGGTCCTCTCCTGTTTTTATCTCCCAACACCTGCTCTTCTCTCCTTTTTGAAAAGAGAGCAGGATTTCAGCTGAGTGCTTCCTGCATGCAGCAGTTCCGTGGCTAGAATTCAACGCCAGTGTTTCAAATGTTGGTGGATGCGACCTCTCCCTCTCTTTGCTGGGAGCAGGAGCGGCTTTTTGTTTTTGTTTCATTTTTGTTTTTGTTGTGTTAGCCATTTTGTGATAATGATTTACACCAAGCTTTATTTTCAAATTCAAGGAATGGGACCCTTAGCACATGAATGACTCAAGTCTGGGGAACCAGATCAGAAGCCTCCAACCACTTGGGAGTGCAGGCAAGGCCCTGAGGTTGGCAAGCCCAGTGAAAGGGCCAGTGGGTGTCCCTTAGCTGAGGTGGGTACTCTGCTCTTGAATTACCATATATTATGTTTCTGACAGTAGAATTTTGCCCAGTTGTTTTTTTTTTTTTCCACTAATCTGGAAAGCTGACATAGGGTAGCCCCCTATTGAATCAGAATCCCTTTAAGCTCCTTGAACTTATATCATCTTGCCTTGCTGTTCCTGAGACTGTACCCTAGAACTGGTAGAAAAAGCCTACTTAAAGCTGCAGCTGCCAGAATAAAAGGTAACATGCATGTGTATTTTACTTTCTCCCCCCCACCCCGCCCCCGCAAAAAAAAGAAGAATAAGGAACGTATGTTGACTTCTTCCTTGTGAACTTCACTTATCACAGGAAAGTATCATGATTTTGGATCACATTTCCATAGCAGCAATCAGACTACTGAAATTCACAAATAAAGGACCCGCTTGGATGCATGCAGCCGGTAGAAAATTCTGCAAATGTCGAGAGGAGCGGCTCACACAACTTACTTCCGAGCTCTATTTTCATTTTGTTGAAATAAAAAGACAAAACAAAAGAAAAGAAAACTGTAAAATATTCCAGAACAGAGTAACACAGTGTGGTGTTCAGTTGTGCACAGGGGGCTCGATTCATTAGCTGAGAGATCCTGTTAAGGCTCTGTAGGATCTTGGCATGGTGATCAAAGAAAAACACGGTTCGCTTATGGTATCATCCTTCATTGCTGAGACTCCCCCCTCCGTCCCGCCCCTGAAATACAGCGCTTCCTCCAGAACGAGGTTCAGAAGGAAGACCCTCTAGGAAGTCATCACGGCCTCTTTGATACACGATGTCCAAGTAAACTGTAGGAACCGTTTTGACCTAATATGAATGTCATGGGGTTAAAAGGACAGTGTTCTACATAGTAGGATGATTATAATGTTGGTGGTGTTTTTTGGACGGCGTCCATCTCTTCCAAGTTGGGGCTTCTTAGAAGCCTGGTTTTCTGACAGGTGGGTCATCTGAAACTCAGTGTTAGAGAAATTATGTGTATTGAATTTCTCGGCTCTGAGACAAGTTCATGTCGACTGCTGAGTCTACGGTTGAGATAGAAGAGTGATGAGCTTTAAGGTTAAAGTTGATACCAGAAAAAGTATTCAAAGGTATTTAGGAACAGAATGCTTCAAGGCATTGAGTGATGATCTAACAAGACAGATCCGTTAGTGAAACAGAGGACACAAGCCTGGAGAAGCAGGCATCCACCAGAGACGAGGGAGGCCACGTGTCAGGGAGAGAGGCTGTGAAGTTTGGAAAAGAGGGGAGTCCAGACAGAGCTCTGGAAAAGCTCTCAGGTCAAATGGGAGGATGGGAGAGGCCAGGGAGAGAGCTCTATCAAATGAGTTTGTAACTTCTCCCTCAAGCAGCAAGGTCTGATTTCACCCGATGCCATTTCACCGAGGCTGATGGTCTCACTGTGTCTGAATGGGAGGCAATGGGAGCCTTGCCCTTAAGAATCGAGCCCTGTGTGCTTTCCTGTATCACTAACTTAAAATGAGAGATTATGCACGATTAGAATCATCTAGCCAAACCCAGCCCATATAAATTTCCAATTGTATTTTTTTTACAAAGTACCCCTCCCACCTCAAAGGAAATCTAACCCCAAGACTATATCATAAAAACAATTTAGAACATTTGAGCTGCTTGAAGCTCATCTACTTTAGAAGTTCATGTTGCTGCCGAAGAAACAGACTGAGAAATGCCAAAGAAGCAGAAGAATTCATGAGGGGTTTCCTCTGTTACTCTATCCTGAAGCAGCATTGGGAAGACCCACATAAGCTGTACCTTGAAACTCTTAAAATCGGGTCAGGCCACCTTCCAGCAATCTAACAATTGCTTAGGGACAATGTGTCAACTTTGCTTCCCCAAATATTTTTTCCTAGCATACTATAAAAATTTTCAAACCTAGAGCAAACTTGAAAAAAAACTTACAGCAACCATCCCTAAGCTGTCTGTCCCCTGAGGTTTCAGCATGAATGCATTTCACAATAAAAATATAAATGTATAAATACCCACCATTCACATGTGGCTACAAAATTACTACAGGAACTACCAAAGCATTTTTTCCCAGTGTTTTTGTTAGATGTAAAAACTCACCAATGGCATCAAAGGCCAATTTCATTTCATTATCTATTTAATAGGTACATCATTCTGATAGAAAGGGTTATAAATACGATCCCGGAGGACATGGGGTATGTGGCTGCTTGACCCATAGACTGACTGTACCTGCCCACACTAACAAAGGTAAGTTTTCGTTTTAATATACTTGAGCGGTATAGGTTAGTGGCAAAACATTAAAAGTACAAAGAATGCTTTCCCAGTATATACACATTATACCGTGTATACTTCTTCTACGAATGTTAGGTTCCTATATGCTATGGTTGTGGGTGTGTAGGAATGCCCTCTGTGCCAGGAGGGCTATGTCTGGTGACCCCGGAGGGAGAGGCCTGTCCTCAGAAGTGAAGGCCCAGCATCCCTTAGGGGACTCGCTCTCTGAGATCTAAACTTGAAGGAATAAAGATGTGGAGGCTCCACAGGGTGGGTATTTGGTTATAAAGGTGGCCATGAGCTTCAGCAAAGCAGCTCCCTGTGCGAGCCAGATCTATGTGTTCCTCTGTGTTTCGCTTTTATAATTTCCCACATTTTGAAAGAGTGTTACCTTAAGATTCTAGCCTTTCCTTACAAGGGACAGAAAGCACAGTTGTGGGCCCGGTGTGAAGTCACGGAACTAAAGGTGAAATGATGTCACTTTGGTGCTGGTAGTGGCAAGATCATGACTGAATAGCTCTGAGTGCATGCAGAATCCATGCAGAATCTCCCTCTCTTGTAGATCTCAGGGTGCCTGGATTTGATTCTCATTAAGGCAGGCAGCAATTTCTAGATGCAGTCCACATTTCCAGCGATAGTGATTCAAAAAACATAGTCAGAGGGAGAGGTCAAAGGGTAGCATTTGAATGCTTAGTGATTTCCCATAGAATGTGAAGTGTGATACAGTACCTATGAACTACCTAAATATACAAAATAAAAACTCCAGCTTCAGAGCTTTTCCGGTCTGCTGTGCTAGGCAGCTCTGAGAAGACCCACCTTGCTGTGTAATCCAGACACCTAGTGTTTACCCACCTTTCTGTGATTGCCCTGGTAGGCTGCATGAGAAAAGCCACATTTCTGACCCATGCATGTGACTGAGCTGCTCTTCCCCATACAGAAATGCCACTGAGTTAAGAGCAAGGCTGCACAGCCTCGAGACTGATGCCCACATGAATGTACTTACGGTAAGGATGCTGCCAGCCTGGGGGAGAAAGAGCTGGTGGCTTTCAAGTCATTATTGATACTTACTACATAGACATTTGTCTTTTCAAAGTCTATGATAGTTATGTATAGCATAGAAACAAAATAACATGAAAGAACTTAAGCATATTGAATAATGGTGGCCTCCATAAGGTCAGACTCATTGTAAAAGGCACTATAAAATCTATAAGGAACATACAGCAAATAGAAAATCCCCTACGTCCTGAGTAAAGACTAGTTTAAAAATGCAAGTATGAAATCAAGTGTAGGTACTGCCTTCATAGAAAGATGCTGGCAGCCTGTTTAAAAAAAAACCCAGAGCGATCATAAAATATTAAATGTTTTTCAAGATTTTGCAGTCAATACAAACGAAACATCTGAGGGCAAGCCATACGAATAAATAAGTTATATTAAGATATACAATTGCAACTGAAAATAAGGTTTCTAAAGAGAGAAACTGAGAAGACATTTTAATTAATATATTAAATGACTCTGCTCCCAATAACGGATGATTTTGAGTCCAAAAAAGAACTGACAATTTTCTCAGCATTTCATTTATGGAATTATTAAATTGCCAAATAATGTCTCCTGGGAACACACATGACAGTGTTTTCTTTTTTCCCCCTCTCACAAAAGAAGAATAACTAAGTATGGGAAATTAAGACCCAGAGTTACAAAAAGCAGGATGACAATGAATGAAAAATGGTACTTACTGATGAATAGCTTGCAAGAATTTTCGTTGATGTTTTCTTACTTTTGCATGATCTATCTTTTTTACTAGCTTTGTATTTTTGTAAATTAGCCATGTTTCCCTGAGTACATTGGCAGCTGCGTTTTTCACCTGTTAAGAAAACAAACAAACAAAGCAGTTGATAAATTCCCAGAGCAGAATCCTTTGCAAACATGGCCAGGGGTCCTATTCTTTTTTTTTTAATATTTTTTTTAAGTTTTTATTTATTTTTGAGACAGAGAGAGACAGAGCATGAGCAGGGGAGGGGCAGAGAGAGAGGGAGACACAGAATCTGAAGCAAGCTCCAGGCTCTGAGCTGTCAGCACAGAGCCTGATGAGGGGCTTGAACTCACAGACTGTGAGATCATGACCTGAGCTGAAGTCGGATGCTTAACTGACTGAGCCCTCCAGGCGCCCCCCAGGAGTCCTATTCTTAATCCCAAAGATCACGGTAAGTTCTAGCTCTGTTTACTATTTCTCAACAGAGTATTTTTCTTGAATCTGTGCCTTTTAAAAAGTACCTCTATCTGTCTGGGCACAACATTTAGGTTGAAATATTAGGGAGGTACCGATCTCTTTCTGGGCTAACTTCTACCCATCAGGAACATTTTCATCCAACCAGTTCTTTTAAAAAGCAAGAGGTGGTTGTAACCTGTCTGGCAACATTGCAGGGCGGGGTCAGGGGGAGGTTGGAAGAGGTGCTGAATTCTGCACCTTGTATTCCATTTGTTTTCCCCATGTTCTTCATTTCCCTGGAGAGAGGCAAAATGCCAGAAGGCCAAGGTGAATCTTGTCTTTTGCAAGCTTGCTTGGCATTTTTGGCTGTGAACTACAGGAAGGGCATGTTTCCACTGCTCAGTGTCCAAGCAGACCTATTCTTCTGCCCTTTCCGAGTGACTCAGCAAACTGTTAGCATGCTTTAATGAGCTGACAGTCTATGTTGTCATGATTTTGTGGGTTAATTTGAGTACACTGCATTTCAAACAGATGGGACAAACCTAAATGATACAAGTGTTTTAATGACATGGCTGAGACCTACTGTGGTTGATGGAAGGTATGAATACTTCCTAGTAATATTCAAGCACTTGCTTTTGTGATTAGCTCTTCATCAATTTCTGGACATTGATAAAGGCCCAGCCACGGACAAGTTCGTCCTTCCTTGCTCACACTACAGGTTCTGATGACCCAGAGCTTCCCCTTAAGCTTGTTGTTAATAACTTACTCTAAGAAATTGATCCATTGAATTCTTTTGAGTGATGGATAAAGGCTGTTTCACAAAGAGCAGGCTGCTGGGGGGTTGGGTGGAGGAAGACCACTTTTTAAGAAAGGCACTGTGGTAGGGAAGAGAGAGCCATGAACTGGACTTGAGAAAGGGTTCTAAGTTCTTGACTTTGGACTAACCAAGTGAAGTCAAGGGGATGAGCTAACCCTTGCAGGACTTTAGTTTTCTCTTCCCTACATGAGAAGAGTAGAGAGAATTATCACTCAAGTCTGTTTCAGGCCTTAGATTTTCAATAAGGAAGAGTCTTAAAATTACATGACAACTATGATCCCAAGAAGGTATCTGTATTTTTTGACTTTGAGCACCGAAAGCATCAGGTTTGGTAGCTGACGGTGAATCTTTTTCACGCTGCTGAAAAGGTTTCTTTTTGAGGGAAATTGCTAGAACCCATTTGAAGAAAACGATGCTCTCCTAAAACTGCTTTTAACGCTGACTTTGGTCTATAATGCACTTTCTCTGGATATTCATCAGAGCCTGCACAGAGAGCATGCATTCTGAAACCAGTGGAAAAATGAAACGTCAGGTGCTGAGCACCAGCAGAGCATCTGAGAAACAGCACCACTATCCGCAGTGAAGTTCAAAGGTGTTCCAGTTAAATTCTTTGCTCTTCATTCTCACGTAAACACATTTCTCTCTTTACAGGGGTAAGGAATGCTTTTCCATTTGGTCCTCATGTTCTTTTCAGAGGTAAGGATGCTATATAAGTGGCTAAGGGTTGAGGACATTGCTTTTATTTTTTATTTTTCTAATGAAAGTTTGTTTGTTTGTTTGTTGAGAGAGAGAGAGAGACAGGGAATCCCAAGCAGGTTCTATACTGTCAGTACAGAGCCCAACACGGGGCTCATACTCACAAACCGTGAGATCATGACCTGAGCTGAAATCAAGATTGGAGCACTCAACTGACTTGAGCCCCCCAGGTACCCTGAGGACCTTCCTTTTAAAGGGAGAGGGGTGGGAAGTTACTGGCCAACACTGACTGGGGTTGGAATAGGGTCCTTCCACACTAGGAAGCAGAAGGGCCACTTAAGCGAGGTCTCAGCTCTCTGAACAGCTTTACCACCTGGAAGAAGGTAAGGGGGCTGGGTGGCCCCCCCTCCCTGATATTATCAGCTCAAGACACAGAGGAGGAAGCTAGAAAACTTGGTAAAAACAGGTGGGACCATAACACAGCAGTTGAACATAGTAACGTTTGCAAGAGAACAAAACAATTGATTTCACTTTGGATTCCCATCCACACACAGCAAACGCCAAATGACCCAAGTCCTTAAATCTTGAACAAGGCGATTCATTGCTTGTCATCGGTTTATTTTATATGATTGTTTTTCCTCTTTGGGATGGCAGGGGAATGGCTGAAGGGGAGTAGGGAACCTCATTCTGAATTCATGGGGGTGAGTGAAACCCCCAAGTTCTTTGTTGCAGGGTTCACATGCACAAAATGCTCATTGTAGTTGACAGGCTAAAAATGAACATGATTCCTCGTCTGAAAATGAAATCCCTACAGCTGCTTTTAAAAACTGTGAAACACAGGCATTTATGTTGAAACATTTCCCTTTCTAACTCTCTAATAGGTGGTGAAACCCAGGAAGAAAACTCTGGAAGCATCCCATCTGCTGCTTTTTCAAAGTAGCGGTCACAAGACATGTGTCCAAAAGTAGAAATATGTGCTCTCTGCTTACTGGTCACATGTGTCTGGAATATATTTTTCTGGTCTGTCTTTGGGTTGGAAGGGACAGGGTGGAAAGCACCTCAGTGTTTCACAAGCTCAAACAATGGGGAACTGTTACATGACCATGACAGAAAACTTATAGGGGAAACTGGAGAAGAAAAGTTGACTTGGAGGGAAAGTTTCCTCTGCTTATGTACTTAAGAATGCTGCCGTGACGTCTAACAGTGTAAACCTAGAGCTCTGTCCTGCCCTTCGAGGGCATTTATAGACTCTCAGAGGACAGGGGAATATCACTAACCTTTGTGTTTCCCTAGCTCAGGGCTTCGGACATAGGTGGCGCTAAGTATTTGGTACCATAGTGTATACATTGTATCATAAGAACTCCTTTTTTTTTTTTAGTGTTTTTATTATTTATTTTTGAGAGAGAGAGAAAGAGAGAGTGCATGAGCAGGGGAGGGCAGAGGGAGACACAGAATCTGAAGCAGGCCCCATGCTCTGAGCTGTCAGCACAGAACCTGATGCAGAGTTTGAACCCATGTACCGTGAGATCATAACCTGAGTTGAAGGCAATCACTCAACCGACTGAGCCACCCCAGGCACCCTGCATCATAAATTCTAATCATGAGCCACAGATACATATTTATTGACCACAGGACCTTCTTTTTAAAAAAAAAATTTTTAATGTTTATTTATTTTTGAGAGACATCATGAGCAGGGGAGGGGCAGAGAGAGAGGGGGAGACACAGAATCTGAAACAGGCTCCAGGCTCTGAGCTGTCAGCACAGAGCCTGATGCAGGGCTTGAACTCACAGATCGTGAGATTATGACCTGAGCCAAAGTCAGACGCCCAATCGACTGAGCTACCCGTGTGCCCCGACCAAAGGACCCTCTTGATAAGAAGGGTATACAGGTTACAGAAGAGACGTAAGATGTAACTACGTCTTCCCTAATTTCCATTTACTAATTCAACAAATTTATGAAGTGTCTACCATATGCTAGAGCCCATGATGGTTGTTATGGGGGATCACAGATCTAGCCCTCAAAAATTAGTAGCTGTAGTGATTCTTGTGCCAGTTAATGAGCCAACAACTCTGTGCAATACTTTTCTAATGTCAAGAAACAAGGAGAGTGAGGGGAAGGTTCTTTCTTAGCAGGAAACTTCTCCCCTCCCATCATCCCTTCCTCCACAGCCAGGGAAAAAAGGAAAACATGAACATTTGCTCTGCCTGACTCATGCTCCATTGCAATTAAAATCTTTCATCAGAAACATTTTGAAAGGCATAATAATAATCAGTTATGTTGAGAAAACAAAAGCCCTAAAAGCAATAATACTATTAAAGATAACAGTACTTACCCAGATGCCTTAAAACCACCTTTGCAGTTAAAAAAGTCATGAAATGTTCTATCGCTGACGTTTACAGGTAATGATGAAATATTAAAGCCAGAGGTCGTAAGGTAAAATATATTTTTAAGTGTAATAATACTTGATAAACCACAAAAGCACTTAAAAGCTGACTGACTTTTCACTGAAACTTTGCCTTGCTCAAACCTATACAGATACACATTACAGCACTGTTTTAAAGAGTACTTTGTTTATAGTTTTCCTTTGCTTTTGACTCTCCTGATTGTTATTTAATTGATTTTTTTGTTTGTTTGTTTGGTCCAGTTTCCCCTTGCCTCTCCCTTCAGAGACTTATTTTGGTGCAATGCTTCCATTCTTATCAGATTAAGAGAAGGGACATAACCTCTGACTTAAGAAGCAAGAGTTTTCCACCTCTCGTTCTTGTAACTGTGGTAAAATGGGTAAAATGTTGCTTCACAGGCTGTGGGCGATGCCTCCAGGCTGCCGGGGACAAACACAGACAACACTTCTAAACCTGGACACTAGGACCACATGCTGCCCAGGCCCTCTTGAGAGCAGATACCTGGGGCTGGGTGAGTGCTATAGCTTTGGAACAGGGCAAGGTCAAGCGATCCAGTCACTTTGCTTTCTCACCCACGGGGCTGTGTCTCCAAGCACCATGTAAAAGCTCCAGAGACTCAATCCTCCAGAATTTCTGTTCGCTTGTTAAGAGATACGTAGGACAAAAAATTATATAACTGCATAATGGTGTTCTTATTATGGATCTTATTGAGAATTCTTAACAGGATTGGAAACACCCACAGTGGACATTAATATGTATAATTATCCTTTGTGGTACATCTAGCTACTTTAAAAATTACGTCTGGTCTCTCAGAATTGCTTGTTTTCAAGTTTCCTTCCAAAATGAAAGTGTGCAGAGGGCCAAACTCCAGGATTTCTTCTTGGTTCAGATGCAACTGAGGAGTAATAACATTTCCAAAAGATATAGCACATTATCTATGCTATAGTATCTCTGGAAGGGTGATAAATTGCAAATCTATTAAGTTGCTGGTCCCATCTTACTAAAAGCCCAGTGACAGGTTATTGTCCTTAGGCTAATGATTTCATTTTGAAATCATTAGATTATTCTGGGTACGTGGCCACTTTTGAATTGTAGAGTGGCATGTTAAACTTTTGGAATTGCATGGAACAATCTCCCTTAATAGACTGTGCAAGGCATAATGTGCTGTACTTTCACACATGGTATTTCATGTGGCTGATGTTGTCCAACAGAGAAACGATTTCTATGTGAAATTGTTCCTCTGAAAACTTGTGCACAGTGAATAATTTTTCATGGAAACTGTTCAGTTCAGTTACGAAACACAATGGGAGGCTTGGAAAGTTACATTTCTTCTCAGAAGCATAATCAATCGTTTAACACTCACTGCTTTTTTTTTTTTTTTTACAGTCATGTTCAGATTTCAGAATGTCTATCATCATTACCTCTGTTGACCATGAGAAAAAAAGGATTTCTTCTGCCGCACTGCTTCAGGGGATAGTGGTAGTTTTCTCCAGCGGTAAGGAGCACCCTTGACCTTGTATTTTTAAGCTTCGTCTTGGTAACTATGTATGGTGTTTAGGTGCTTGTTTACTCTATTCTCTCTTATGTCCCAGAATCATTCGTGAATGATCATTCAGATTTTAGAACTCTTTTGAAATTGTAGTTGACATACAACATGACGTTAGTTGCATGTGTACAACATAGTGACTTGACAGTTCTACCTGTTACAACATGCTCAGCCTAAGTACAGTTACATCTTTACATCACTGTACAAAGTTGTTCCAAGAATACGGAATCTACTCCTGATGCTGTACTGTTCCTCCCTGTGACTTGTTTATTTTATAACTGGAAGTATGTATGTCTTAATCCCCTTCAACTGTTTTGCCCATCCCATACCCCACACCTCTCTGGCAACCATCAGTTGGTTCTGGGTATTTAAAAGCTTGGTTTTTTTAGTCTGTGTCTTTTTTTCTTTTTTTTTTTACTTTGTTTATTCATTTGTTTCTTAACTTCCACATATGAGTGAAATCATATGGAATATGTATTTGACTTATTTCACTTAGCATTATACTCTCTGGCTTCATCCGTATCGTTGCAAACGGCAACATTTCACTCTTTTTATGGTTGAGTAATATTCCATTGTGTATATCTGTATTGCATCTTCTTTATCCATTCATCCATTGATTGAAACTTACATTGCTTCCATATCTTAACTATTTTAAATAATGCAATAAATATAGGGGTTTATATACCCTTTCTAATTAGTGTTTTACTCTTCAATACCCAGAGCTGGGTTGTATAGTATTTCTATTTTTAATTTTTTTTTTTTTTTAGGAATGACTATATTGTTTTTCATAGTGGCTGCACCAGTTTACATTCCCACCAACAGTGCACAAGGGTTCCCTTTTCTCCACATCTTTGCCAACACTTGTTATATATTGTCTTTCTGATACTGTTTTGATTTGGATTTCCCTAATGATGCAGAATGTTGAGCATCTTTTCAAGTGCCTGTTGGTTATCTGTATGTCTTCTTTGGAAAATTTCTGTTCAGGTTCTCGATCCATTTTTTTAAAAATGCTTATTTATTTTGAGAGAGAGAGAGAGCAGAGAGAGTGCATGTGCATGAGTAAGGGGGGGGGGCAGGGTGGGGGAGAGATTCCCAAGCAGACTCTGCACTATCAGTGCAGAGGCCAATGTGGGACTTGAACTCACAAACTGTGAGATCATGACCTAAGCCAAAATTAAGAGTCGGATGCTTAACTGACTGAGCCACCCAGACACCCCTCTCTATCCATTTTTTAATTGGGTTATTTGTTCTTTTTGATGTTGAGTTGTAGGAGTTCTTTAAATATCTTGAATATTAACCCCGTATTGATATATCTATCATTTGCAAATGTATTCTCCCATTCAGTAAGTAGATTGCCTTTTTATTTTGTTGGTGGATGATCCTTTTAATGTATTGTTGAATGTGGTTTGCTCATATTTTGCTGAGGATTTTTATATCTATGTTCATCAGGAATATTGGTCTGTAGTTTTCTATTTTTTGTAGTGTCTTTAGTTTTGGAATCAGGGTAGTGATGGCCTCGTAGAATGAATGTGGAAGCATTCTTTCATCTTCTAACTTTTTGGGATAGTGTGAGAAGGAGAAGTGTTAGCTCTTCTTTAAATGTTTGGTAGAATTCACCTGTGAAGCCATTTGGTCTTGGACATTTGTTGGCAGTTTATTATTAGTAGTAGTTGGCATGGGTTTGGTATGGGATGAGTTTTATTACTAGGAATTGGTGTGTTCAGATTTTCTACTTTCTGATTCAGTCTTGGAAGACGGTATGTTTCTAAGAATTTATCCATTTCTTCTAGATTGTCCAATTTGTTGGCATATAATTTTTTGTAGTAGTCTCTCATAATCCTTTTCATTTCTGTGGTGTTAATTATTTCTCCTCTTTCATTTCTGATTTTATATACTTGAGTCCTTGCTCTTTTTTATTTTCATGAAGACTCTGGCTAAAAGCTTATCAATTTTCTTTACCTTTTCAGTGAATCAGCTCTTAGTTTCATTGATCCTTTCTATTCTTTTTTAGTCTCTATTTATTTTGGCTCTGATTTTTATTATTTCTTTCCCTCTACTAACTTTGGGCATAATTTATTCTTTTTTCTAGTTTATTTAAATGTAAGTTTCAATTATGTATTTATTATTTTTCTTGTTTCTTGAAGTAGACCTGTATTGTTATGAATTGCCCTCTAAGAAATGCTTTTGCTGCATCCCTAATGCTTTGGACTGTTGTATTTCCATTGTCATTTGACTAAAGGTATTTTTTTTTTAATTTCCCCTTTGATTTCTTCATAGATCCACTGGTTATTTAGCAGCATGTTGTATAGCCTCCATGTATTTTTTCCAGCTTTTTTCTTGTAACTGATTTCTAGTTTCATAGTCTTGTGGCTGGAAAAGGTGCTTGATATGATTTCAATCTTCTTAAATTTATTGAGACTTGTTTTGTGGCCTAATATGTGATCTTTCCTGGAGAACGTTCCATACACACTTGAGAAGAACATGTATTCTTGCTGTTTTGGGATAGAATGTTCTGAATATACCTGTTAAGTCCATCTGGTCTAATGTGTGTTCAAAGCCACTGTTTCCTGGTTGATTCTGTTTGGAATGATCTATCCATTGATGTAAGTGAAGTGTTAAAGTCTCCTACTATTATTGTATTACAGTCAATTTTTCTTTTTTTGTCTGTTAATATTTGCTTATGTATTTAGGTTGGGTATATAGATATTTACAATTGTTATATCCTGACTGTTGGCCTGATCCCTTTATCATTATGTAGCACCTTTCTTGGTCTCTGGTTACAATCTTGGTTTAAAGTCTATTTTGCCTGAGAGAAGTATTGCTACTCCAGATTTTTTTCACCTTCCATTGGCGTAGAATATCTTTTTCTATTCCTTCACTCTCAGTTTGTATGTGTCCCTGTGTCTGAAGTGAGTCTCTTGTAGGCAGCACAGAGATGGGTCCTATTTTCCTATCTATTTAGTCACCTTGTATCTTTTGACTGGAGCATGTAGTCCACTTTCATTTGAAGTAATTGTTGACGGGTATGTACTTATTGCCATTTTGTTGTTTTCTGGTTGTTTCTGTAGTTTTTCTGTTTCTTTCTTCTCTTGATCTCTCCTGGTTTGATAACTTCCTGTAGTTTTGTGTTAGGATTCTGTTTCTTTTGTGTAAACTTATTACTTACTGGTGTTTGGCCTGTGGTTACAACAAAGTGCATATATAATATCCAATGTGTATAACAGTCTATATTAAGTTGAGGGTTGCTGAAGTTCGCAGACATTCTAAAAGCACTACCTTTCTATTTGCCACTCATGTCCTATGTGTATGACATCATATTTTACATCTTTTGTGTATCCCTTAACTAATTTTTGTATAATGTAACTGATTTTACTACTTCTGCCTTTTCCCCTTCATACTAGCTTTGTGAGTGACTGATGCACTACCTTTACTTCATATATGCTTTTGCCAGTGAAATTTTTTCCTTTCATAATTTTGTTAAGACCCTTCTTTCCCACTTAAAGAAGTCCCT
>NW_026057577.1:9721838-9725457 GCF_023721935.1 Panthera uncia | reverse complement strand
TTTCATAATTTTGTTAAGACCCTTCTTTCCCACTTAAAGAAGTCCCTTTAACATTTCTTTTAAGGATGATTGAGTGATAATGAACTCCTTTAGCTTTTGTTTGTCTGGGAAACTCTTTATGTCTCCTTCAATTCTGAATAATAAACTAGCTGTGTACAATTTTCTTGATTGTAGGTTTTTTTTTCCCTTCAGCAATTTTAATAGATCACATGCCACTCCCTTCTCACCTGCAGAGTCTGCTAAAAACTCAGCTGATAGCTTTATGGAGTTTCCCTTGTACATAACTAGTTGCTTTTCTCTCATTACTTTTAAGATTCTCTGTTTAACTTTTGCCATTTTAATTATTTTGTGTTGCAGTATGGATGTCTTTGGATTCATCTTGTGTGGGGTTCTCTGTGCTTCCTGGACCTCTTTCTTTTGGAACATATTCCTCTGTGCCTTCATTTTGTCTCACTCTCCATGTTTGTTACAATTTATTAGGTAGATCAGCTAAGTCTCCCGGTCTTAGAAGTCAGGTATCCTGTGGGGCCCACTTGTGCAGTCCACCCTGGTCAGCAGAACCAGGTACATCAGGGGTGTCTGCTGTGTGGGTTGCATGTGCCCTCCTGTTGTGCCTGGGCTGGACTGCTCTGGGCCTACTGGCAGGTGAGGCTGGTCCCCCTCCCTGGGGCAGTAGTTGGTTCAGGGGAATGCTCGCCAGGTGTGGTGGGGTGAACAGTGCTAGCAAGGAGGATGGAAAGTACCAAAATTGGCTCCTACAAAGTCTTGCCAACCCAGGTTGCAGGAGAGCAAAAAAAAAAAAAAAAAATTGTATCCACCAGCACTTCCATTCCTGGACAAGTTCCTACCCATTCTTGCCTCTCCAGCACATACCCTAAAATTATTCAATAAATTTCCTTCATGTATAATCTAGGTGCTTTCCAGTCTGTTGTCTGTGCTGGGTCTTGGATTGAGAGGGACTGAGAGATACAGTGCACTGGCCCTTTAAGAGCAGAGTCTCAGAGGCCTGTAGGCCCCCATGTCTTTCAGAGGTAAGCCCTGTCAACTTTTGAATTATGAACATATGGGGACTCACCTTTCTGTTGAAGGTCCCCAGTAACAGGGGATGCCCCATTATGTGATGTTTGCTGCTTTTGTGCCTTAGGTAGGATCCCTGTACCTGTGACCTCCGTCCATCCTATGGGTCGCCATGCAGGCAATTTGGTTCTCAGGTCCATCTTTGCTGCTTCTCCATGTACCTTTTTCTTTTAAGTCTTCAGTTGTGGAAGATCTGTTCTGTTAGTGTTCAGGTCGTTTTCAGAGTCGGTTGCATTATCTGTAGTTGTAGCCTTGGTATATCCATAGGAAGAGGTGAGCTCAGGACCCTACTATTCTGGTATTTTAGAATTTTTATTTAAAAACTTAAAATTAAAAGTAGGGTCATTTAGAAATTCCATAAATAACCAAATGGAATCAAGTTCCAAGTAAATGGTACTCATTAAGTTGAAGAGGACTATAAAAGGGCTATTATTTTCATATATTGTATTGACTATAATAATGAAATGGGTATCATAAATGAGAAATTGATGTTTGGTTCTAATGACGTCTTAACATTTGTACCTGCACTTAATGACATTTTGCCTATAAAAATCAAGCTGTCAGCAAGACTTCTTGGAGTGCCTTGGTCCGAAGTAATACTGCAAAGTAGCTAAATTTTTAAGGAGGTGTAATAAAATAAGAGAATTAATAAAGCATCATGGAGAATGTGAATTTTGAATTTACAATAATACTTCTTATGAAAAAGCTTTCTATAAACAGATTCCCTATAGATAATGAGTCAGGCTAAAGTATACAAGAACTTGTAACAGAAGAGCTGTAAGATCAGAAAACATGATCCACTTGGGGAAATGAGTCCCATTCATAAAAACGAATGGAGGTCATCTAGATCCATAGTCCTCCAAAAGGGGCCAAGAATGGGCTTGGGGGGGGGGGTCATAAGCAACATAAGCAAGAACACAAGCCAATTTTTCTGCCCCAAGTACAGGAAACAAAAAAAAAAAAACAGTTCTTATATCTGATTTGCTGAAGGAAGAGTACCAGAAAAGCTTACAATTTCCTGAGTCCTGGAGTTTGGTATTTCAGTTCTATATCCTCAGCAGTTAACACAGAACTCCAACAATATTAGGCGAACTGCAACTCTAATAGGTATGCTATATATTTTGTTAAATAATTACATTTTATTCCCAGGAAGATTATGATAAATTCAGTATATATGAAGAATATCCACTATGAGGACTGTCCCAGGCTCCAAATCCTTGGGGAATAACAAACCAAAGCAGCAGTTCTCACTGTGGGCAATTTTGTCCCAGCCATGTCTAGAGACATTTTTTTGGTTGTCACAAATTAGAGAAAATGCTACTGGCATCTACCAAGGATGCCGCTAACCAGTCAACAATGCACAAGGACATCTGCACAACAGAGAACTATCCAGTCCCAAAGGTCAGTGGTGCTGAGGCTGAGTGATCTTGAGCTAAACTAATTAAATTATAAAACCAACCTGGAATGGCTCCCAACTGAACCTGGGAGACCTGTACAAATCTCACAGATTTTAACATCATAGTCTGTTCAGTAAGTAGGATATGGAATATTGATGTCCCAAAGTAAATCTAAAGAAATGGCATCTTACCTTAAGATAAAACTAAGTACCTGCTTAGGAAATGCGGGGAAATCTGCCTCAATGTGCTAACTTGGTTCTTCTAATTTGTGATCCTGTCCCAGCTTTTGGTGTTGTTGCTGAAAACATTTACATGCAGATGTATGGGCTATATGATGTTTTAATGGAATTTTCTACCTCAGTGTGGCATTCAGTTAATTCTTATGAAATTTATAAGGTATGATCTTCATGATAAAATTGTTTGGATTACACAGGGGACTTTTTGGGAAGAGTTCTTTTGATAAAGTAAAGTTCTTTTGACTCTCAATACGAACCGTACAGTATGAAATGCATCCAAAATCCACAAAACATCTGTTACGATTTTGGATTATATGTGGACTAATAGCTCTGAATTTATGGCTCTCCTTGTGCTTTTCTGTAACATTCGCCAATGTTCATGAGTTTGGAGAGCGAATTCCGGAGTTGAGAGAAAGCTGTGCAGAGTAGAAGACATTCTAAAGGGGCACCTCCAGGCCAAAAGCATGATATCTGCAATCAAGTGGCTGAGATCACCTAGACTATATGTGGACCTTCCAAATGCAATAAAGTCTCACAATGGTGTCTGGTGGTAAGACTTAGAAAATAGCAAGGCAACTGGAATCCATGCTTACATTTTGTAAATACTGTCCTTATATATAAATAGGCACATTGAAATGACAGAGCTATTAGGAAGTATTTACCAACTGAACCATGATTACTTTTATGTATGCAACCAAAATCAAAAGTGAGTAAAAACAGGGGTGCCTGGGTGGCTCAGTCGGTTGAGCGTCCGACCTCAGCTCAGGTCATGATCTTGCTGCTCGTGGGTTCGAGTCCCACATCAGGCCCTGTGTTGACAACTCAGAACCTGGAGCCTGCTTCAGATTCTGTGTCTCCCTTTCTCTCTGCCCCTCCCCCCATCTCAAAAATAAATAAACATTAAAAAAA
>NW_026057577.1:9312612-9399788 GCF_023721935.1 Panthera uncia | reverse complement strand
CTTTTTTTTTATGAAATTTATTGTCAAATTGGTTTCCATACAACACCCAGTGGTCATCCCAACAGGTGCTCTCCTCAACACCCATCACCCACCCACTCCTCTCTGTTTTTAAGAGTCTCTTATGGTTTGGCTCCCTCCCTAAATTTTTTTCCCCCCTGCCCCTCCCCCATGGTCTTCTGTTAAGCATAACTGAATTTTTAAAAGAAAGAGCCCAGGCATAAACTAGCAAACTAATCCAGAAATGAGGCTCAAGATCAAAAGTTTTACGGTGCTGCTTCCAAATGTCTGGGCATTTTGCCCCTAGCACTATATGGATTGACAGGCAAACTGTACCTTGACATTAATTACCTGCTTACAATTTATTGTAAAGTAAATGCAATTGCTTCCCCGAGACTTCAGCGTTTTTGGTTCTAAGAGAGATCCTCATTGTGTTCAAGAAAAAAAATGGCTTTGCTCATTCTGAAAATAAAGTCTGTATTTGACCTTCAGAGTTCTAAATTACCAGTCCCCAAGTATGCATTCCTACATTTCTAAGAGATAAACAGAGGGAAAGGAATGATTCCTGGAGACTGCTAATATCCATAGCACTTTTCCTTCACTCTGCAGAAGAATCTTTTAGCAACCTTGATCCTCAAGGATTAATATGCGCGCTGTATGGACACAGGCTCAACCTGAATGGACACATTCATGTTCTCGTGAATGGAGGTGTTTCTGCTAGCCACTACCCCAATTTATTATGGTTTTTCTTTTCCTTCTGAATTAAAGAGACATTAACAGAGGATTTTAAAATAGCACGTGTAAGGGGCACCTGGGTGGCTCAGTCAGTTAAGCACCCGACTTCAGCTCAGGCCATGATCTTGTGGTTCGTGGGTTTGAGCCCCACATCTGGCTATGCACTGACAGCTTGGAGCCTAGAGCCTGCTTCAGATTCTGTGTCTCCCCCTTGCTCTCTCGCCCCCTCCCCTGCTTGTGTTCTCTCTGTCTCTCTCTCTATCTCTCTCTCTCTCTCTGTCTCTCAAAAATAAATAAACCTTAAAAAAGTTAAAATAGCATGTCTATAATTTTCAATGAAATTTGTCCGATTTACTAAAGTACAGAAAGGAATAAAAAGAAAGCACCATGATCCCTAATCAATAACAATCATTATCCTGTTATTCAGAGAACTCTTGATTTTTTAAAAAAAGTAATAAAATAGGGATGAATGCACACATTTTAGTTTTGAAAAGTAAAACAGCAAAAACAGTATAAAATTAAAAGACTCTTCCCAGCCTGTACTCTCTCTACGAAGTTAGCTACTGTTCACAGATTCACAAAATTTCAGAAAAAAATAATGTATATTGTTTGTGTTTAAACAAAGGGAATCATGTTACGTATACCCTTAGGTTATTTAAAACTTATGCCAGTTGCCTTGTAAGGATATAGCGTTTATGTAGTGTAGAATTACAGAGTAGCTTCAGTTTTATGACCATTACAAATTAAAAAGGAAAAAGGAAACAGAGCCATTAATACCTTAAAATTTTAGAGAATTTTCTGTGCACCTCAATGTAAAGAAATTAAAAAATTGAGTAAAATTGATTAATTTCTGGCAAAACAAATGATTTGGAATTAAAGAGAATCAACCTAGAGGTTTGCCTGGACAAATGGTTTCAAGTCTTCAAAGAAGAGATGATTCTCTGGCTATGAAATAATTCTCATACCATGTCGTCCACACCATGCAAATTTCCAGGTCACAGAAAAAGACAGAAAAATTACAAAGCAAGCATAACCTGTGTGTGCAAATTTGGCAAATTCAGCAGCACCCCTCTCCGCCAAAAAACAAATCAGAACCAAAGGCACTGATACATCTTATTTGTAAATTAAAAATACAGAGACTCTAAACAATTTTTTTAATTTTTTTTAATGTTTACTTATTTTTGAGGGAGAGGGAGAGCGGGGGAGGGGCAAAGAAAGAGGGAGACACAGAATCCGAAGTGGGCTCCAGGCTCTGAGCTGTCAACACAGAGCCCGATTGGACTCGAAACCACGAACCGCCAGATCATGACCTGAGCCAAAGTCAGACCTGAGATTAACCAACTGAGCCACCCAAGTGCCCCAAAAAGGCAGAGATTCTTAATAAAATATCAGAAAATACAACCCATCAATATATTGAAAAAATTAAATACTAAGACCAAATAGGTTTTATTCAATTAACAACAGGATGTCTTAATAAGATATCTATTACTGCAACTTATCATACAAACTCCACCACACTATAATACCTAGAAGGCAGGAATCAGGACTTTTGGGGTTCTTTATCTCTGCAAGTTTAGTACCAAGCACAGGTGCCTGGTACAAAATAAAAATTTAATAAATATTTCTTAAGGTAATGAAGAAAGCAATTAATAAGTTGATAAGAAAAATCAAAGAAGACAAGCTAGGAGTATTAATAAATGTCCAAAGTTATTTGAAGAAAGTCAACATCTATCCCTGATGAAGAAAATCTTACACTATGTATAATAAGACTTCCCTGATATGAAAAAGAACACCTAAGCCAAACTATCACAATGTCATGCTGAAAAAATTATGGCAGATTTTCTTCTAATTCAAAGTCAACAGGGGCCCTAATTAAAAAAAAAAAAAATTCTGGAATTAGGCCAAGAAACAAGAGATGTAATATTGATAAGGAGGAAAAAATTATTATTTGCATAAGACTTAATTGCTTATCCACAAAGTCCAAAAGAATTAAATGTTGTTGGTAATTTTTTTTTGAGAGAGAGAGAGAAAGAGCACAAGTTGGCGAGGGGCAGAGGGAGGGAGAGAGAGAGAGAGAGGGAGGGAGAGAGAGAGAGAGAGAGAGAGAGAGAGAGAGAATCCTAAGCAGGCTCCACTCTGTCAGCATAGAACCCGATGTGGGGCTGGATCCCACAACCAGGAGATCATTTCCTGAACTGAAATCAAGAGTCAGACGCCCAACCGGCTGACCCACTGAGACACCCCAAGTTTTAAAAAAATCAACTAGGGGCTCCTGAGTGGCTCAGTCGGTTGAAGATGTGACTCTTGATTCTGGCCCAGATCACGATCTCATGGTTTGTGAGTTCAAGCCCCACATCTGGCTCTGTGTTGACCATGCAGAGCCTGCTTGGAATTCTCTCTCTCCCTCTCTTTCTCTCCCCTTCCTCTGCTTTCTCTCTCTCTCTCTCTCTCTCTCTCTCAAAACTAAAACTTTTTTAAAAAGTTTTAAAAAATCAAATGAAAAGGATTGGCAAGTAGGGTAAACCATTAACAGTATAAATTAGATGTTGGGTACATAGCTACTCACTGAAAAATGCTTCCAACTTGCAGTTTTGTTTCAAATTTTTCATAGTAAACCGTTGGAGGGAAGAGTAGAAAGAATCAAATATTTCATTCAGCAGCATGGTCAGTTACAAACACAAACAAATATAGGTTGAATAACTACACTATGACCACAACAACCTTGGAAAAACAATAGATGATTGTATTTGATGGAAATAATATATACAGAATATCTTCTAACACAGAATGTACCCTAAAATAACTGCAATATAGAATATCTTAGAATAACTGTAAAAAATGATCACAAACATGGAAATTACAAGTTCTGCTTTAAACTAACTCAGACAAAGGAATTATAACTTGCCAAGCAAAACCCGGTGAGGACTGACTTAGACAACTATGAACTTCCTTCAGGGCTAACGTGAATTCCTGAAAATTTCTTAAACCTAATAAAAGAAAACAACTACAATAATCCATTAGCAACAAATTACCCTGCTATTTCGACAGCAGAAATTATGTGACATATATCTGATTTCTTAAAATAAGATTACAAGATAATGTGATTAGAAGACAGCATGATTACTTAAATATTGCTATAAATGGAAATATAATGTATCTTGATTTTTTAAGACTCTCTTAAGACTGACTTGTCATTTTATCAATGCAATTTTGACTTACAGATGACTTATATTGACTTGAACAGGAAGAACACCGGAAGCAAACAGGACCAGCAAACAGGATGCTGTCCAAGAGGCTCATAGGCTTTTGCTCCAAGTCTCTTCATTTGTGTTAGCTTTTAGCTTTTGAATATGCAGTTACCCCCCTACCTGGATCAAAACTCTTTCTGTAATAATGTTTTTTTTTTATTTCAGCTACTTGAGCTGACCTCAACAGCTCAAGAGCCAAAACAGCCCTGGAGACACGCTACAAGCAGACAGTGGGCATGCTCTGTGGGTGGGCAAAGATGGGCTGGACACAGGTGCGTGCTCTGGAATGGACGAACTCTGGTCTAGGGTGAGGGTTTCTCTGACGTTACACGGTAGGATAGGTGCTCTCAGAACAACTATAGTCCTCTCAGAGGACATCACTGCACTTGTGATGAATCAATCTGTTGCAACGTAATGTGTTCATTAATGAATCAGAGGAGGCGACTGAGAAGATGATGACACGGCACAGGTCACCTTAACCTCTCGTGGCCTCTAGCTTTTCTTAGCATTTCTTTGTTCCTGCAACAGGACAATTTCTACTCCCTGAGTGGGGTCCGTGGGTCTCAATGTACTTCCTCCCTCCCTCTCCCCCTTCTGTACTTTCCCCCAGCCTCTTTTCCAGTCAGACCTCAGCAAAGATGAAGGTTCTCTGGGCTTCTCCGGTCATGCCCCAATTCCAGAGTAGGTGCCCCTCCTACGAGCTCTCAGAGAAACCGGTCATGTCGCTTTTTCTCACTCGTAAATTTGTCTGTTCCTGCGCGTATTTTCTTCTCTAGACTGAGTAGCTTCCAAGTCTGGGACCGTTTTGTCTTTTTCTCTGTTTGATCTCCAGGAACTAGAGTGCAGCAAACAAATGCACCGCACTTTTTTGCTTGGCAAACCATAGCTGGTGCCATTTGTATAAACTGTTATGGGAATGGCGCCTCCTAGAGATGGGTAATATAACAACCGGTACCAGGTCTAGGAAAGTCGTGTCGTCTTAACACTTGACGCACGAACGAATTTAAACCAAATATTCCCTCCTTCCTATTTCTGAAATTCTGTGACTATTCACAAATTTATAAAATGAACCCCATTTGGGTATAAATTGTAAAAACTGCCAAATTACGCCCATAAAGCTTGTACACATATCAAATAATACGCAGTTTGTAATTCAAAAGGATATATGCACCCTGATGTTTACTGCAGCATTATTTACAATAGCCACGATAGGGAAGCAAGCTCTGTGCGCATCCACAGATGAATGGATAATGAAGATGTGGTGTGTGTGTCTATGTATTTATGTACGTGTGGGTATGTATTACAATGGACTATTACTCAGCATTAAAAAGAACGAGATCTTGTCATTTGCAATGATGTGAATGGAGCTAGAGAATGTAACCTAAGGGAAATACGTCAGAAAAAGAAGAATACCATACCATTTCAATCCTATGTGGAATTTAAGAAACAAATGAACAAAACAAAGTAGAAAACATCCAGGCAAACAACAACAAAAGCCAGACGCTCAAGCACAGAGAAGAAACTGGTGAGTAGGCAGATGGGTAAAACAGGTGACGGGGATTAAGATCACACTTATCGTGATGAGCACTGGGCGATGTACAGAATTGTTGAATCATATCACACACCTGAAACTAATATAACACCATGCTAATTCCACTTCCATAAAAAGAAATATTCAGTTTAGAATTTACAGGCATACTCAGCTTTCTACAATCATATGAAAGAACAGGTATAGTAACAGTAATAGTGAAACGTATTTATTGACGCACTTAATAGAAAGTAGATACCTATGCTTATATATGTAAGTAAAGATCTACAAATATTTTGAAAAAAGGTCTAGAAGATGGATATATTTAAAATGATGTAAATACATAAAATTTTCTATCCTTATGGCCTTACAGATTCTTTTCTATTAAATGTTTAATAATTTACTATCGTCACTATTCTTTCAATGTTCAAATTGTCCAAACTTGGCCAGTGGGAGTCCTTTCCTGAACCTTTTGACATCTCTGTCTTCTTACTGTCTGGTAGAGCACAACACTTTAAGCCAAGTGCATACCTCCCTCTGCCTCAGAATCTTTAATTTCTGCAAAAGGCCTTGTCTCTCCTGTTTACAAACTAAGGCCTGGGCTCTAGGTATCTCATTGACAATGGGGATTGATCGCTTCTAGATCCTTTAGGTGCACAGAATGCACACACACACACACACACACACACACACACTATACATACATACCTACATATACAATATATTCATACTGATACATCCAAGGAGAGAATTCCTCCTCTCCTTTTTTCATTCCATATGTTTTCCCTCCTCCATAGTGACAATACTGACCTCCAAGAACAATATATGCCTTTCTTTGCCTAATCTTGCAATACACGAAATTCAGCAAGACCACACTCACCACTTCAAAAAAACTTGTCAAATTAATTTTTCTTTGGAATTTATTTTGCTCTTAGAATATATCCCACTAAAGGGGTGCCTGGGTGGCTTAGTCAGTTGAGCATCTGACTCTTGATTTCGGTTCAGGTGATGATCCTAGAGTCACGGGATAGAGCCTCGTGGTGGGCTCCATGCTGACAGTGCAGAGCCTGGTGGGGATTCTCTCTCCCTCTCTATGCCTCCCCTCCCTGCTCCCCCTCCCTCTTAAAATAAATAAACTTAAAAAAAATTCTTTCTCCTTCTACCCTGCTTATGTACACACACTCTCTCACTAAAAACAAAAAAAAAAAAAAAAACAAGACAAACAAAAAAAAAGGAGTATATCCCACCAAAGGGATAAAGTCAGAGAATGCTACATGAAAGCTATTTGAACTATTTTTTTCATCTTTGTGATAGAAATTTGTCGTGTATTTAAAATCTTTTACATTTAGGAATTCCCACCATTCCTTGAAATTCATTTTTCCTTTCAGAGGATGTAAAACATTAACATGGTTCCAAAGTCAAATATACATTAAAAGTACTCTCAGAAGGATCTCATTCCTGTCTTTCCTACTGTCATCCACTGTTCACAGGTAATTAATTTCATTTCAAAAATCTCACATGAATCTCTAAGATTGAGACTGATAGGGATGTTTAAGTTGGGAATACAGATAAAATGGTAGGTGGTAAATTGGGAATACATAGGGCATCTCCTATGGCATTAATATCAGAAGAGCACATTTCAAGTTATACTATACATTGTAAAGCACAAATATTTTTCATGACTTTCTTGAATATGACTCTCAATACGTTATAAATCAAATTATTTCTATAAAAGGTTATTTAAAACTTTGCGTGAGGACGTTTCTAACATCAACAATGCAACTCAATTAAAGAAAATAATATGCCCAGGCATTCTACAGACCACTTTTCTGACTACGTAGCTTTCGAAAAGGAGGGGCTATTATGTTGAAAGAAAAGTAATCTGGGGGGGGAAAAAAAAAACGTTTTTTCCCTGGGAAAAAAAATTAAATAGCACAGCTGTCAATGAGCTCTAAACATGAAGGCAGGGGACTTTACCTGTCATCTCGACTCTGCACAAAGTAGTTGTTGGGACTTGGGCAAGACATTCACTCGCTCTGTACCTCAGCTTTCTTAATTGCAAAATGGGTATGTGCTGGAAAAGGGGAGTAGGGTAACTTTTTTCAGTCTTCCTCTCATAACCTGTAACCAGATATTATTTTTTAGTTATTCTCAAATGTAACCGTTCAAATAATTTACTTTGAACCACTTGTTATATGCCAGTTATGAGCCCTTATAATATAGGCCTGGGGCTCAGAAATGTCCATTTTGGGGGACGCCTGGGTGCCTCAGACGGTTAAGGGCCTGATTCTTGATTTTGGCTCAAATCATGATCTTGTGGTCATGGGCTCGAATCCCGTGTCAAGCTCTGCACTGATAGCGTGGAGCCTGCCTGGGATTCTCTGTCTCCCTCTCTCTCTGCTCCCCCCTGCCACTCGTGCTCATGTGTTCTCTCTTTCTCTCTCTCAAAATAAATTTTAAAAAGTGTCCATTTTACAGGTGTCCCAGGTGCAATAACTCAGGGAACCCGTGCACCACACTTTGAGAAACTGTGGCTGATGTACTCATGTACGTGACTGGTCCCAAGTTGAACAGGCCTTAATCTTGAAGAAAGAACTTGCCTATATGGAGTTATTCCAATAGTTCTGATTATGTTTCTTTGCTATAGGAAATACTCTTCACATCAAATTTGATGAACTATTATTTTTAAAATAAAGTCAACCCTTCGGCTGTAATCCAAAGTGTAATCCACAGTAAAATTACCCTAAATCATTCATAAATATATGTATATATATATAGTATACATAATGTATTTCTAATATATACATAAGTATATGTATATATGTATATATAAAAATATATATGTATGTATATATATATACACATATTATTTTTATAGATGTGTATATACGTGTGTGTGTGTGTATATATATATATATATATATATTTTTTTTTTTTTTTTTTTTTTTAAGTAGTCTTCATGCCCAGCATAGAACCCAACACCCAACACGGGGCTTGAGCTCATGAGCCTGAGATAGACCCGAGCTGAGATCAACAGTAGGACACTTAACTAACTGAGCCACCCAGGTGTCCCATCAAGTCATTTATATTTTAATACAAATAAATCTGTCAAGTTATGCAATACTACAGCTGGGAAGGTATTTATGAATTAACCCAAAGCTCCAATTATACAATTCTGAGAACTGAAGTGCTTTGTTCACAGTCTGACAATGAGGGTCATGTCAAGTTCAAGACTGGAGTCAAATGTCTTTGCTCCGAGTTTCAGGCCACATTCATGGAATCACAGAACCTTTCTTTTCTTTGAGTAATACTTCATAAGAAAAAAGTATGAACAATGGCCTCCAAAGCCCCATGGACACTTCCTGATCCCTGGAATCTGTGAATGCTACCTTACATGGCTTTAAAAAAAAAAAAAAAGGCATTGAACAGGTGAATAAGGACCTTGAGACAGAGAGATTATTCAGGTGAGTCCAAAGTAGTCACGACGGTCCTTAAAAAAGGGTCAAACAGAGACAGCACAGTAATGAAGCAGAGGGAGAAAAGGTAAAGAACTAAGGAACAAAGACAGCTCCTCGAAGCTGGGGAGGCAAGGACATAGATTCTCCCTCCCCTATAGTATCCAGAAGGAAATCAGCCCTACCACTGTTACCCCTGTGAAACTTCTTTTGTATTTCTGAGCTCCAGACTATAAGATAATACATTCATGTTGTTGTTAAGGCTTATTTGAGAGAGAGAGAGAGCACGCACGACTTGGGGAGGAGCAGAAAGAGAGAGGGAGACACAGAATCTGAAGCAGGCTCAAAGCTCTGAACTGTCAGCACAGAGCCCCACATGGGGCTTGAACTCACAAACCGTGAGATCATGACCTGAGCCAAAGTCAGACCCTAACTGACCGAGCCACCCAGGTGCCCAGCACATTCATATTGTTTTAAGCGACTATGTTTATGGTAATTTGTTGCAGCAACAAGAAGAAACTAATATAGGAGGCTGTAAGAAACGTAGGGCACTGGAGACCAATTAGCAGAAACTTGGGAGGAGGAACAGAAGAGGAAATTGACAAGGTGCTTAGCAAAGGTCACTCACTTGATGAATCTGGGAGCAGCTGGTAGCCAGCCTCAGAGCTTAAGACAGAACAGAAGTTCTAATTAAAGAGTTTGTATTCTAATACTTTAAATGAATGGAGAACTTTGTCTGCTTTATCCATGAAGCATGAATGAGTGTTCAACATACACAAAGGACACTTGTAACTCACCAACTATAAGACACAGTTTTCCAGCAGTGCTCTTTGCCTTTCATGCCCTTTTCAGTGTTGTAACTCATTTTCACTTGTCTTTTTTTTACCATATGTTTACTTTTGAGACGGGGGGCGCAGAGAGAGAGGGAAAGAAAGAATCTCAAGCAGGATCCTCACTGTCAGCACAGAGTTCAACTTGGGGCTCAAACACACCAAACGCAAGATCATGACCTGAGCCAAAGTCAGACACTTAACTGACTGAGCCACCCAAGCACTCCTTGAGGTCAGTTTATAAACCAAACAGACTAAAACTGACTGGACCCTATAGAAATCACCTTCCCAACCACAGCTACCTCCCACCATGTGAAAACTAACTTAACACTAATAATTACATCACCTAGGTGGGGGGGGGGGGACTTTTAAAATTTTATTTCCAAAAGAATCATTTATTAAGTCTAACCATTAGACTAGGTATCCCCTTCAGACTTAATATATTCAGAATCCCTTTACAATAAGACATGTAATTGCCAGAGCAGAGAGTCAGAGAGACCCGAGTTTGAAGGGTAGCTGGGTAACTCTAGGCCAATTTACGGCATCTCTCTCAGTGGGTTTCATCTTCTCAAGAACACAGGCAAGAGCAAAGCCTGCTTCATTAGGCTCACAGAAAGATTAAATGGGATATTGTATAAGAAGTGTGCTTTCAGGGTACCTGGGTAGCTCAGTCAGCTAAGCATCTGATTCTTGATTTCAGTTCAGGTCACAATCTCACAGTTCATGATATCGAGCCCTGTGTCAGGCTCTGTGCTGAGTTTGGATCCTGCTTGGGATTCTCTCCCTCCCTCCCTCTCTCTCTCTGTCTCTCTATCTCTCCCTTCCCTGCTTGCGCTATCAAATTAAAAAAAAAAAAACACTAAAAAAAAAAGTATGATTTGTTCGTTCAGTTGCTACTATTTCGGGCCACCCTCTAAAGGATTAAAAAAGAATGTTAAAGAACAGAGCATTCTTTGTGGTTTTCAGTCAGCTTGGTGGGTACCTAGAGTTTTTGTGGCAGAATCTCTGGGACTTCCCACTTGAGGAAGGATGAAACCCATGGGGCTCTGGATCCTTCACCCCACCTTCCACTAGAGCTCCCACATGCAGAAGATATAATACTCTTTAGTCCAATAAGGAGGCTCAGTCACAGTTCTCGATGCTCAGTGGGGAGGAATCCTTTCGCTCCCTGCAATGTCCACAGCCCCTTCCCATCAAGCACACAGCACATTCCTGGTATATGTTTGTACGGAGGCTTCAAGGGCTTCTTGGCTTTTGTGATAGAAGACTGAGCCCTCAGCACTGGGGGCGGAATGGGGACTCAGAGGAAGTAAAAGGCGCATGTCCGTAAGGAGGGGGAAGAACTTGGCAGTACCAGGAGGGTTAGAGGGACCATCCTGAGGCTCTGGCAATACTGTCCACACCTGGCAGATATGAGAAAGGTCTGCAAGCCCAGATCTGGATTCTGAAGAACAGCCCCATACAGAAGAGGTGGGAGGGAATGATACCCGCGCAATGATTCTGTGAGGTATGCACTACCCTTATACAACATGATTATAAGTCTCTTTACTGTGTGGTCAGTGCAAGTCCTTATTTTGATTTTATTATGTAACACAACTCTTAATTCCAGATTGTTACCAAATCAGCCCAGGATCTAGCGCACCGTGGCAAGTTGGTGCGCAGTTTTGTTTCACATTGCTTTCACCTCCAACCATGGACGCCTGTATAGGTTGGTGCCTGGATAATAGTGCTGAGCACATTCAATGCCTGATCTCACCTAAACATGGCAACAAGGCTTAGAGAAAGGGAGTCTTGCTGGGGGGGATCCACGGCCAGGATCCTGGAGCCTAGTCATGTTTGAGTGGGAAGGGGTAGAGACAGAGAATCCTAAGTAGGCTCCACACTGTCAGTGCAGAGCCCAAAGTGGCGCTCGAAATCACATACTAGGAAATCATGACCTGAGCCCAAATCAAGAGTCAGACGCTTGACCGACTGAGCCACCCAGGCGTCCCTGCCGAGTCATGGTTTTAACCCACGTCTGTTTGACTGCTGAGCCTGGCTCTCTACCATTCAATTACATGCTCCAAGGCAGTGCTCCCAACCTGTGGCTCCGGGAGACCGTTGAGTTATGGCAAGGTGTCTGCAAATCCGTCTGTGCATTTTATAGATGCCAGGTATAGAACACAGCCCATCTTTAAATGTATTTATAGTACTGATGTGCTTGATAAAATACAGACTCACTTCTACAAATGTAAATGATCTGAACAAGTGAACTATTTTAGGTACCGCAGGTGCACACATTTGCAAGTCAGACGGGAAATACTGGGGACACAGAGAGATGTGTCTGTATGTGAGTGAAATATCTGGGGATAAGAACTCCACCCCAGGAAAGAAGACCTAGAAGGAACTAGGCAGACCAAGCCCTAGAGAAAGGCAATGAAAGCAGAAACACAAGGTAGAAAATGTTGATAAGGCATGTAAGGCCACGTGGATGGTAGTTAAGAGCCTCCGGAATCATCTGAACTGAATCTCGGTTCTGCCATTTGCTGGGAAATGAAAGTTGTTACATAGAACCTTTTAGGATAGAATCTGTCACCCCCTCATGTTGCCAAATCTGTGCCCAGGATCCAGTGCACCAAGGTCAAAGTTTATGCTCTGTTTTACCTCCAAGTCTCCCTCTGCCTCTTGGAGGCACACAGGGATCTTTTGTGCACAAAGTGAGATATGTATGAAGCATCTGGCCAATCTTGCCCCAAGCCCCATTGTGAGGTTTAAACACGAGAAGACACAGTGCCAGAAATGTGACAGGTGATCAGCGTAAGGTCAGTTTTTGAGTGGGTCTTTGGCCAAGTTCTGCTGCTTCTCTCTCTCCCTGGGAGCAGTGATGCTTAGTATTTAAGCCCATGTTTAGACAACAGAGATAAAAGGAAGAGGTATCTGTGTACTTAGAAAAAGCTGCTACAAATCCTTCACCCCCTGCTCTGTAAGAGAGGGCTGAAGGCAAGTCTTATGCGGACCATGTATAAAATAAGACAGAAGATTCAAAGTAAAGAACATTCTAATAGCCATAAGAAGGAACAGTTGGTGGGAGAAATTAACATTTAAAAACCTACAGGTGGGGGGAGGGCTCCTGGGTTGGCTCAGGTGGTTAAGCATCCAACTCTTGGTTTCAGCTCAGGTAATGATCTCATGGTTTGTGGGTTCAAGCCCCACACCGGGCTCTATGCTGACAGCTCAGAGCCTGGAGCCTACTTTGGATTCTGTGTCCTCCTCGCCCTCTGCCCCTCACCCACTCATGTGCTGAGCGCATCTCTCTCTCAAAAATAAAAAAAAACACCAAAAAAAATTTTTTCAAACCTACAGGCAGGATGCCTGGGTGGTTCAGTCGGTTAAGCATCTGACTTGGTTCAGGTCATGATCTCACGGTTCATGGGTTCGAGCCCTACATCAGGCTCTGTGCTCACAGCTCAGAGCCTGGAGCCTGCTTCAGATTCTGTGTCTCCCTCTCTCTCTGCTCCTCCCCTGCTCAGTCTCTCTCTCTCTCTCTCTCAAAAAATGAAAAACATTAAAAAAATTGTTTTTAAACCTACAGGCAAATTAATATATTTAAAAAAGCAGAATATGCTTTTTTACACCTACAAAACAATCAACAAGGAGCCTCTAACTGTCTAAGGAAATAGTTTATATCAGGAGAGCTCTGAATGAGAAAACAAAGCAGGACAGTGTGCAACAGATCTTAAAAAGATTCATACCTTACAATGAGCAAAATAAGGTTTTTATCAAGTTTTTGGTGCTTAAACTGTTTCTTTAAAATTCAATTACGGAGCAGCTCTTTTCTTTAGCAAAGCTGCCCTGGGAGGGTTAGTGTATTTAACCTTTAAAAATCAGATTACTTGAGGTGCTTGGCTGGCTCAGTCGGTAGAGCATACAACTCTTGCTCTCGGGGTCATGAGTTTGAGCCGCACACTGGGTATAGAGATTACTTAAAAATAAAATCTTAAGGAAAAAAAAACATATTACTTGTTCCTTTTCTTTTCTTACTGTTCACCAAATGTGGGAGTATGCTTTCCTGAATTCTAAGTCCCCTTCACTGTCATTTGGGTTCTCAGGGTGGCAGGCACCACCATGGGAGAAGGAGGAGGGGTGAGAAACCAATGCATGTTGAAAAAAATAGGGAGAGTCCTTTCTTCCACCTTCACCTGCCCACCAAGGGTGTCTTCTGGAAAATTCTGAAATAGAGAAGACCCATTTTAAGATAAAACGGTCAGCTTGGGTCCATTGCAATCACCTCCAGAATCAGATTTCAAATGACTCAGTCCTGGTAGATGTGGTTCGATAGATGATCTATTCTGAGAGTAAGGCGTGGAGCCTGGGGATCTGGTCCCAAGGAAGCAGGACAAGCGGTGTCACAACAGAGGCAGGTAGCCACACACATCTGCCAGGGTGTGAGAAGAGCTCATACAGTCAGGTCTAGGTCAGGCACAGAAAGAAAAAAAAAAAAACAACCCAAAATAGCACCACAGATGTTTCTTCCTGAGCAGGATGGTAACTGGCAGACAGAATGCTTAGGTGTCATGAGAACAGGCTTTATGCATGTCTCCCCCACTACGGATAGATATAGATTGGTTCCTTAACCTCACAGAAGCTCAGTTTTTCATCTGTGAAATGAACCAAAAATACCTATCATGGGGAAAACTCTTTAGATTCCACGTGAAAAGAAAATCCACTTTTATGGACTGCATGTTTATATGTCCCTCCCCGACCCCCCGCCCAAAACTCATATGATGAAACTCTACTCCCCAGTATGATGGTGGCTGGGAGGTGGGGCCTTTGGGAGATAATTTTGGAGGAAATGAGGTCATGAGGGTGGAGCCCTCCTGGATGGGATTAGTGCCCTTATCAGAGTCACCAGAGCTGGCTGCTACTCTCTGCTAGATGCCTCAGGAGAGTATGAGAAGTCAGCAGTCAGCAGCCTGGAGGGGGGGTTGTCACCAGAAATTGACCACACCACCACCCTGATCTCAGTTCTCCAGCCTCCAGAACCATGAGAAATATTCTTCTGATGTTCAGAAGCCACCCAGCCTAGGGCACTTTGTTACAGCCTTCTGAATGGACTAAGACATCCCCCCCCCCCCCATCCTCAACCACCTTCAGGGCAAAGGAAGGTATTGGCTCATGAAACACAGTTCAAATATGGCTGGATCCAAGGAGGCAAGCTGTTGAGGAATCCTCACCTTTTTATTCCATCTCTGCTCACCTCACCAGGGTACCTCATTCTCTCTGACTCTAGGCAACTTGGATGTTCAAAGCAGCTCCAAATGTATACCCATCTGGTAACACAACCCTAAAGGCAAGAGGTTATTTTCTCTGCATCAGTTTCAGGAGGAAATTGCCAGGGAGAGCTCTTACGGGGCCCACGAGAACCACACGCAATCTCTTAACCAGTCCCTGTGAATACGAAAGTGGTAGTGGTTCTTCTATCTGCCCAGATTCTGTGGCCAGGAAACCGAGATGAACAGTCTTATGGAAACCCTGGGAGTAGGGCAGAGATTTCCCTAAGGAAAACTGGGAGGCTGTTACTGGAATCAGAGTAAGGCAAAAAGGAAAATGTGCTAAGGAGAGTGGCTCAGTTAAGCCTCTGACTTCAACTCAGGTCATGATCTCGAAGTTCATGGGTTTAAGCTCTGCATCGAGCTCTGTGCTGACAGCTCAGAGCCTGGAACCTGCTTCAGATTCTATGTCTCCCTCTCTCTCTCTGCCCCTCCCCTGCTTGCACTCTGTCTCTCTCTCAAAAATAAACATTTAAAAAAAATTTTTTAATAGCAGGAAAATGTGCTAAGGAGAAAAAACTATAGAGGTAGCCAATCTCTACAGTATTTTTCTTTTTTAAGTTTATTTATTTTGAGAGAGAGTGCAGGCAGG
Organism: Panthera uncia; assembly: GCF_023721935.1. Taxonomy (NCBI): domain Eukaryota; kingdom Metazoa; phylum Chordata; class Mammalia; order Carnivora; family Felidae; genus Panthera; species Panthera uncia. The sequence goes on along the minus strand of NW_026057577.1, from coordinate 9,384,094 downwards.
GCAGAGAGAGAGAGAGAGGGAGAAAACAGAATTCCAAGCAGGCTCCACACCATCAACATAGAGCCTGATGGGAGGTTCAAACTAATGGACCGTGAGATCAGGACCTGAGAGGAAACCAAGAGTTAGATGCTTAACTGACTGAGCCACCCAGGTGCCCTCTATAGTATCTTTCTCAGGATGGTAACAGGAGGATGAAAATGATGTGAAAAATACTTTGCAAACCATAGAACTCTATTCTCTGTTCAGTTTAATCTACATTCAAAAACTGTAAAGATACACTGAGTATGGTAATAAAGAGAAAAAATATGATGAGACAGGTTTTAGATTTTTTTGTGCCTGCCTGGTGATGAAGCTTTTGGTTCTCGATACATCTTGACAGGTGCAGTCTGAAGGATCACAACACTTGTTCAGGTGTAACTGAGGGAAGAATTCCTCCTGAAAGAGGGCTGAAATCGAAGGTGATTAATTACAGACTTTCTTCACAGAGGAAATTTACTAACAGACACAAAAATACAGGAACGGTTATATATCCAGTCTTTCCTGCAGGACACACAAACCCCTGAGGATGTGAGCCAGCCTTCCGATTGGAGACAACGATTCATGTCTGTTCTCTACAAAGCAATAAAACTCATTCTCCTTAGGTTGCAAAAGTACTGATGTGCTTTCTTCTTCTAGAAATTTTAGTTCCCTGCTGTGATAGCTGGGTGTGCCACAGAAGAAATTTGAGAGAATCAAAAGATCCTGATTTTTCCCCCCTTCACATTTAAGGCTTCTTGACCACCGTAAAACAGTAAAGATTTTCCTGAGTCCTTACTCAACGACTTACACTGTAGTACAAGACAGATCATTTCTTTAATTTTCGATTATTAAAAATCTATGGAATTGCTTTTGCTCTAAATACATGAAAAGAGGGGTGCTTGGGTAGCTCAGTTAAGCCTCTGACTTCAACTCAGGTCACGATCTCACAGTTCATGGGTTTAAGCTCTACATCGAGCTCTGTGCTGACAGCTCAGAGCCTAGAGCCTGTTTCCGATTCTATGTCTCCCTCTCTCTCTGCCCCTCTCCTGCTTGTGCTCTGTCTCTCTCTCAAAAATAAACATTAAATAAATGAAGAAAGAAAGAAAGAAAGAAAGAAAAAGAAAGAAAGAAAGAAAGAAAGAAAGAAAGAAAGAAAGAAAAAGAAAGAAAAGATATGAGGAGTGACAGCACAGGATAGTTCACATTCTAAAATTCAGCTTTTCCCATTTAATTAAGGGATATCTACTGATTGAAGCCCTTCAGTTTTTCCTGATACGACCATGAGAATAAATATCCATTCATCCCCAACCTCACCCTTATACACACACACACACACACACACACACACACAAATACTGTAAAACCATTAACATCACAAAGGTATTTAGACACATTTTAACCAATGGGGCTCCTGGCTGGCTCAGTCAGTTAAGCATCTGAGTTAATCTCCCTAGCCTGGCATCGAGCTCTCTGCTGTTCAGTGCCAAACCTGCTTAGGATCCTCTGTCGCCCTACTCTGCCCTTCCCCCACTCACTCACACACTCACTCTCTCTCTCTTTCAAAAATAAACACTTTTTTAATGGGAAAAAAAACCAAACATTTTAATCAAGTAACATACTCAGACCCCTGATTTAAATTTAACTGTGTAAAGGAACTGAAAAATTCTAAGTTTCTCAAACTTAAATTTTTCTACTGCCCTACTATCTAAGACAGTGGTTTAACCCACATTATGTCCCAGTAAGGCACAAGCTAATCAACAATTAGTGTCAGAGGTTTCCATAATCCTTTTTCAGCAATTGATGGAATAAAAGATACAATTCAGTACAATAAAGGTAACTTAAAAAGTATCAACCAATTGACCTAATTGACATTTACACAACAATCACCTCAAGACCTGCAAAATACAATTATTTCTAAGTGCACTTGGACCCTTTACCAAGTTTGATCATATTCTGAGTTATAAAACATGCCTCGATAAATTTAAAAGGATTATTGGGTGCCTGAGTAGCTCAGTTGGTTAAGCGCCAACCCTTGATTTCAGCTGAGATCATGATCCCAGGGTGGTGGGTTTGAGCCCCATGTTGAGCCCCATGTCAGGCTCTGTGCTGACAGGGCAGAACCTGCTTGGGATTCTCTCTCCCTCTCTCTCTGCCCCTCCCCTGCTCCTTCTCTCTCTCTCTCTCTCTCTCTCTCTCTCTCTCTCTAGCATGCACACGCATGCTCTCTCAAAGTAAATTAATAAACTTAAAAAGTAAATAAATAAATTTAAAAGGATTGAAATATCACAGAGTATGTTCTCCTACACAACAGAATTTAACTAAAACTCACTTTTTAAGGGGCGCATAGGTGGCTCAGTCAGTTAAGCAGCCAACTTCGGTCCAGGTCATGATCTCACAGCTCATGAGTTCAAGCCCCACCTGGGGCTCTGTGTGGATGCCTGGAACCTGCTTCGAATTCTGTGTCTCCCTCTCTCTCTGCCCCTCCCCTGCTTGTGAGCTCTCTCTCTCTCTCAAAAATACATAAACATTAAAAAAAATTAAAACTCACTTTTTAAAATCTGAGATTCTAGTAAATTTCAGGATACAAGGTTAATACACAAAAGTCTATTGTTTTCCTGTACACCAGTGATGAACTGGAATTTGCAATTAAAAACCAAATTATCCAGGAGTACCGATGCATAGGGGCACTTGACCCCAATGTTTATAGCAGCACTCTCAACAATAGCCAAATTATGGAAAGAGCCTAAATGTCCATCAACTGATGAATGGATAAAGAAATTGTGGTTTATATACACAATGGAGTACTACGTGGCAATGAGAAAGAATGAAATATGGCCCTTTGTAGCAATGTGGATGGAACTGGAGAGTGTGATGCTAAGTGAAATAAACCATACAGAGAAAGACAGATACCATATGTGTTCACTCTTATGTGGATCCTGAGAAACTTAACAGAAACCCATGGGGGAGGGGAAGGGAAAAAAAAGAGGTTAGAGTGGGAGAAAGCTGAAGCATAAGAGACTCTTAAAAACTGAGAGCAAACTGAGGGCTGATGGGGGGCGGGAGGGAGGGGAGGGTGGGTGGTGGGTATTGAGGAGGGCACCTGTTGGGATGAGCACTGGGTGTTGTATGGAAACCAATTTGACAATAAATTTCATATATTTAAAATAAAAAATAAAAAAATAATAAAAACCAAATTATCATTTACAACAGCACCTAAAAATGAAATACTTAAGTCTCATAACATATGTCCATGATCTGTATGGAGAAAACTACCAAACTCTGATTATAGCAATTAATGAAGTTCTAAATATATGGAGAGATAGTCTGTGTGCATGGATTAGAAAAACCAATATTGTTAAGATGTCAGTTCTTTCCCACTTGACCTATAAACACAATTTCAATCAAAATCTCAGCAATCTATTTTGTGAAAATCAATAAACTGATTCTAAAATCTCCATGGAAAGGCAAAAGACCAAAAAATAGCCAACACAATACCATAGAAATAGAACAAAGTTAAAGAAGAGACATAACCCAACTTCAAGTCTTACTATAAAGCTACCATGATCAGGACAGAATGGTATTGGCTAAAGAATAGACACATTTATGAATGGAACAAAAGAGAGAGCCCAGAAGCAGATCCAAAGTCAACTAACTGTTGGCAAAGAAGCAAAAACAAGTCAATAAGGAACAGTCTTTAACAAATGGCACCAGAACAATTGGAAATCCACATGCAAAAATAAATAATCTAGACACAGACTTTATACCTTTCATAAAAATGAATGCAAAATGGATCATAAAACTATATGTGAAATACAAAATTATAATGTTCATAAAAGATAACATAAGAGAAAACCTAGGTGAGCTTGGGTTTGGTGACTTTTAGATAAACACCCTAACTTTGATGCATGATAGGAAAAAAATGTTAAGTAGGACATCATTAAGGTTATAATTTTCTACTCTGTGAATGACACTGTCAAGAGAATAAAAAGACAAAGTACTGACAAGGAGAAAATATTTGAAAAACATATATCTGATAAAGGATCTGTACCTGAAATATATAAACACTTAGAAAACTCAATGATTAGAGGGAAAAAAAAATTAAAAAATGTTCAGAAGATCTGAATGAGTATCTCAGCAAAGAGGATACACAGATGGCAGACATGCCTGGGTGGCTCAGTCGGTTAAACATCCGACTTCAGCTCAGGTCATGATCTCATGTGAGTTCAAGCCCCGTGTGCTGACAGCTCAGAGCCTAGAGCCTACTTCGGATTCTGTGTCTCCCTCTCTCTGCCCCTCCCCCACTCATTGTCTCTGCCCACCCCCCAGCAAAAATAAATATACATGAAAAGAAAAAATTTTTAAAAAAGAGGATATACAGATGGCAAACAAGATATGAAATGGAGGTCCCAATCACATGCTATCAGGGAACAGCGAATTAAAGCAGCAATGAGATAACACACCATACCTACTGAAATGGTTAAAATAAAAAACTGACAACATCGAATGCTGACAAGGATGTGGAGCAAGGAGAATCCTCATAGCTGGTGAGAAGGCAAAATGGTACAGACACATTAGAAGTTTTTTCAAAACTAAGCATAGTCTTACTATATGATCCAACAGTCACACTTTTGGATATTTACCCAGCAGATCAGAAAACATTCATCCACACAAAAACCTGCCCAGGAAATGTTTATAGTAGTTTTATTCATGACTGAAAAAAAAAGGAAAAAACCAAGACATCTTTTGAAAGGTGAATGGATAAACAGACTGGTACATAACAATGCAATATTATAAAGCAAAAGAAGACATGTGCTATCAAGCCATAAGAAAATAAGGAGGAATCTTAAATGTTAATTACTAAAAGAAAGAAGCCAGTCTGAAAAATCAACATGTTATATGATTCTAACATCCAGGAAAGGCAAAACAATGGAAAGAAGGCAAGATCAGTGATTGGCAGGGGTTGAGATGGGGAGAGGGTGGTGAACAGACCATCCGGGATTTTTAGGGCAATGAAACTATTCTGTATGATACTATCATGATGAATATACCATATTATACATTTGTCAAAACCCACAAAACTATACAAAACAAACAGTGAACCCTAATGTAAACTATAGACTTTAGTTAATATTAATGCATCAGTATCAGTTCATCAACTGTACCACACGATAATACAACATGTTAATAAAAGAGGAAACAGTGAGCAAGGGAGAGAGGGGGTATCAAGAACTCTCTGTACTACCTGTTCAATTGTCTGTAAACCTAAAACTGTTCTAAAACTAGTCTATTAATTAAAAAAAAACACTTTCAAAAACGAGTCACCAAGGAAATAAGAGAAATTAAAAAATATTCTTAACTGAAGGAAAATTAAAACACAAATTGCAAAATTTGCAAAATTCAACCAAAGCAGTACTCAGAGGGAAATTTATAGCTTTAAATCCTTATTCAAGAAAGAAAAAAATTGTCTAAAATCAATTATCTAAGCTTCTTTCTTAAGAAGCTGGAAGGGCTGGGGCACCTGGGTGGTTCAGTTGGCTGAGCATCTGACTCTTGGTTCTGGCTCAGGTCATGATCTCACAGTTCATGAGTTCAAGCTCCACATCAGGCTCTGTGCTGACAGTGCCAGGCTCTGTGCTGACAGAGAGAGTGCTCTCTCTCTCGCTCTCTCTCTCTCTCTCTCTCCCCCCCCCCCCCCCCCCCCCCCCCTCCCTCCCCCCCCCCTCTTTCTGCCCCTCCTCTGTTCATTTGCACTCTCTCAAAATAAACTTAAAAAAATTGTTTTAAAGCTGGAAGGTCTAATTAAACACAAATTAAGTAGAAAGTAAGTATAATAAAGATATAAGCAAAAATCAAGGAAATACTGAAAAAAGTCAATGAAATCAAAAATTGTTTTTTGAAAAGATAAACCTCTAGATAGACTGACCAAAAACAAAACAGGAGACACAACTATGGATCCTACAGAATGATATAGACAATAAGGGACTGCATTACAAATAATGTCATATGAATAAACTTGTCAAAATAGATGAAATGAGAAAATTGCATGAAAGACTCAAAACATGCACAAAAGAAACTGAGAATCCACACAGTTTCATGTCTATTAAAGAAACTGTATTCAGTTATTCAATAAGATTGAATAAATAAAAACCTTCCCACAAAGATATCCCCAGACCCAGGTCTTTAAGAAAGATACTCCCAGTGGCAGACAGACCACCTCTTCCTGCCTGCAAATAACAGCAAATGAATGTGAATCCACTGGGGCTCCTTCCTTCTAGGTCTTCTCTTCACAAAATAGATAAATTCCAAACTATGAATGAAACTCAGGAGAGCAAAGAGTGACCCTACTGGAAATGTAGGTATACCTCAGAGAGGGCAGAATGCATTGCAACAACCTAGGTTATATATTCATTTCCCAACATCCCCACCCCTTCACCCCTCCACCCCGTACCTGTGTGTCTCTCTCATTAAACAGCTATTGCTCATTGATTTTCCTCTTAGACCTTATGGTTACAGCAAGAAACATCTGGGAACTACTTCAGTAGAGCATCTTTAAGATGATCCCTACTTCCTCCCTTCCTTGCTTCCCTCCCTCCCTGCAATAACTACTTACTGTCAGCCTACTATGTGCCAAGGAATGAAGTAAGCAAAACCGAACACAGCATTTGTCCCCATGAAGTATATGATCTAAGTTCTAAGTCATCACAGACTGAATGAAACAAGAACAACTAGTATCCAAATGAATCTACATGCTCACTACTGTTACCCCTATTGTATACCTAATGTGGCTGAGCATTGGACAGAGTCAGTTACTTGCTGAGGTTTACAGAGCCAGAAAGGACAAAGACTAAAAAATGTGAGCCTACGTTTGTCCTACTCCAAAGCCCGGCGCCATTTCCACTCTGCGGTCCCGCTAAATTAAGAAAGGGGTTAAATTGATTCTGAATATGTATTATATCTCACTAAGAGTAACTTATTTGTATTTAGTCAAGGGTAACAGCGGTGTATTATATTCACTGCTTGTTATGTTTTTGAAGGGCTGGTTTCAAAGTTTTTATCAGAATAAATTTAAAATTCTGGGAAACTGTCTGAAATCCACAAATCCTTAAAATACTTTTACCCCTCAACTTTGAGGTAGAAATAAACTTCATTTAATAGAGGGTGCCCTTGAGGGGTGCCTACCTGTCTCAGCTGGTTAAGCATCTGACTCTTGGTTCTGGCTCAGGTCATGCTCTCACGGTTCCTGAGATTGAGCCCCAAGTCAGGCTCTGCACTGTCAGCCTGGATTCTCTCTTTCTCTCTCTCTGCCCCTCACCCATTTATGTTCACTCATTCTCAAAATAAACTTAAAAAAAAATAGAGTGTCCTTGACCTGACCCAGAATTTCAATGAGTAGATGTCTCTGCAAAGGTTTGTACATAGGCTATTAGGAGTCTGGCTGTGTTTCAGGCTGGAGGTAGTAAGGCAAGAGTAAATTTAGGCTATAAAAGTCAAGTCCTAATACAAATCTCCACACCACAAAGGAAACTCGCAAGTGAATTTCTTTAAAAAATAAATGTTTATTTTTGAGAGAGGGAGAGCTTGAGCAGGGGAGGGGCAGACACAGAGAGAGAGAAACCTAAGCAGGCTCTGCACTGTCAGCATGGAGCCCGACACAGGACTTGAACTCACAAACCATGAGCTCATGACCTGAGCCAAAATCAAGAGTCAGATGCTGAAATGACTGAGTCACCCAGGCGCCCCACTTTTTAAGTAGGCTTCTTGCCCAGTGCAGAACCCAATGCAGGGCTTGAACTCACAACCCTGAGATCAAGACCTGAGCTAAGATCAAGAGTCGGACAATTCACTCTCACTACTATTATTCAACATAGTATTGGAAGTCTTAGCCTCAGCCATCAGACAACACAAAGAAATAAAAGGCATCCAAATCAGCCAGGAGGAAGTCAAACTTACACTCTTCGCAGATGACATGATACTCTATATGGAAAACCCAAAAGACTCCACCAAAAACTGCTAGAATGGATTCATGCATTCAGCAAAGTTGCAGGATATAAAACCAATGCACAGAAATAGGTTGCATTCCTACACACCAACGATGAAGCAACAGAAAGAGAAATCAAGCAATCAATACCATTTATAATTGCACCAAAAACCATAAAATACCTAGGAGTAAATCTAACCAAAGAGGTGAAAAATCTATACACTGAAAAGTATAGAAAGTTCATGAAAGAAACTGAAGAAGACACAAAAAAAATGGAAAAAGATTCCATGCTCCTGGATAGGAAGAACAAATATTGTTAAAATGTCAATACTACCCAAAGCAATCTACATTTTGAATGCAATACCTATCAAAATAACACCAGCATTCTTCACAGATCTATAACAAACAACTCTAAAATTTGTATGGAACCAGAAAAGACCCCGAATAGCCAAAGAAATCTTGAAAAAGAAAACCAAAGCAGGAGGCATCACAACCCCAGACTTCCAGCTGTATTGCAAAGCCGTAATCATCAAGACAGTATGGTACTGGCACAAAAACAGACACTCAGATCAATGGAACAGAATAGAGAACCCAGAAATGGACCCATAACGTATGGCCAACTAATCTTTGACAAAGCAGGAAAGAACATCCAATGGAATAAAGACAGTCTCTTCAGCAAGTGGTGCTGGGAAAACTAGAGAACAACATGAAGAAGAATGAACCTGGACCACTTTCTTACACCATACACAAAAATAAGCTCAAAATGGATGAAAGACCTAAATGTAAGACAGGAGGAGAAAGCAGGTAAAAATCCCTTCGATCTTGGCCGCAGCAACTTCTTACTCAACATGTCTCCGGAGGCAAGGGAAACAAAAGCAAAAATGAACTACTGGGACCTCATCAAAATAAAGATGTTCTGCACCATGAAGAAAACAATCAGCAAAACAAAAAGGCAACAGGATCGGAGAAGATACTTGCAAACGACATATCAGATAAAGGGTTAGTATCCAAGATCTATAAAGAACTCATCAAACTCAACACTCAAAAAAACAATCCAGTGAAGAAATGGGCAAAAGACATGAATACACACTTCTCCAAAGAAGACATCCAGATGGCCAACTGACACATGAAAAAATGCTCCACATCACTCATCATCAAAGAAACACAAATCAAAACCACAATGACATACCACCTCACACCTGTCAGAATGATTAACAACGCAACCAACAACAGATGTTAGCAAGGATGCAGAGAAAGAGGATCTCTTTTGCACTGCTGGTGGAATGCAAACTGGTGCAGCCACTCTGGAAAACAGTATGGAGGTTCCTCAGAAAATTAAAAATAGAACTACCCTATGACCCAGCACTTGCACTACTAGGCATTTATCCAAGGGATACAGGTGTGCTGTTTTGAAGGGACACATGCACCCCCATGTTTAGAGCAGCACTATCAACAATAGCCAAAGTATGGAAAGAGCCCAAATGTCCATTCAAAGATGAATGGATAAAGAAGATGTGGTATATATATACAATGGAGTATTACTCAGAAATCAAAAAGAATGAAATCTTGCCATTTACAACTACGTGGATGGAACTAGAGGGTATTATGCTAAGTGATATTAGTCAGTCAGATAAAGACAAATATCCTATGACTTCACTCATATGAGGACTTTAAGACACAGAACAGATGAACACCAGGGAAGGGAAGCAAAAATAATATAAAAACAGGGAGGGGTACAAAACATAAGAGGCTCTTAAATATGGAGAAGAAACAGAGGGTTATTAGAGGGATTGTGGGAGAGGGGGATGGCCTAAATGGGTATGGGGAATTAAGGAATTTACTCCTGAAATCATTGTTGCACTATATGCTAACTAACTTGGATGGAAATTTTAAAAATTAAATTTAATTAGTAAAGAAAAAGAGACACTTAATCTGAATGAGCCACCCAGATATTCCCACTTTTTTTTTTTTTTTTTTTTTTTTTACCAAATGAATTTCTGATGTAGGGTCATAAGGTTGATAGACATAAACAAACAGTGACACATTCTTTCTCACCAATAATTCTGATTAATACCCTCTCCGTGTGTGATGTCAGCAGGTGCTTTGCAGACAGAGGTAACCAAGCTTGGGGTATCAAGTCCATAATCCTGATCTGAAATCCCACACCCTTAGCAATATGGTCTAACTCTCCATTTCTGTGGGACACCTTCTGCCATGGGTCCCTTCCCCTACACACCTATGCTTCAACCACAGCAGAAAGCAAACCACTTTCTAAATATTCCTCTAAGCTTCCAAACACTCTCTATAAACGATATATCCCTCTCCACCTTCTAACAGCCTATAAGGCTCAATCACCCACTCCTCTGTAAAATCTTATCCCTGTGGAAATTGATCCCTCCTTCTACTTAGTTTTCAGAGGATGTGCACAACTGTCTGGTGCCCTGCTCATCATTTGTCCCAACGAGGACAAGGTGCAGGGCATGGGGAAGGGAGCCTGGACTATGTCTTCACTCTTCAGATTTCTAGTGCCCAGTTCAGTGATGACCCAATAGAGGCAGTGAATGCATAGCAAATACAAGAATTAAGATACAAGGAAAGGAAATCCAGCCAAGAATCCAAACTCCACAAGTTTGCAGGTCAACAGCACAGGAGTCGTCAGCCCCACATTCTCGATCCACCACCAAGGTCATTGCTCTGTAGGGCCATGTGTTCCATACTCTAAATTACCTTAAATCATTGATGTAATTCTCAGTTTGGGTTTCCAATTTGGAGCGAGAACCCTTAAGGTACTTTTCATTATTTTTTTCTAAATCCCTTTTAATCATGTTTTAATACCCGTCAGAAGCTTGAAATTGAAATGTTGTGACCAGACTGCCCTGAGTTTTCTGGGCTACATGTGTACAGGGAGGGTCCCCTCAGATCTGTACTGTAACTATACTGATCATTTTCCTCGAGGAATGTGTGTCTTACTAGAGGCAGTATTATGAAACCAATAACACAGATAAAAGAATATGCCCAGACTGATGGTTACCAGAAGGGAGGTGGGTGGGGAGGGATGGCTGAAGTAGGTGAGCACTTGTCGTGATGAGCACTGAGTAATATTTAGAAATATTGAGCCATTGGGGCATCTGGGTGGCTCAGTTGGTTGATCGTCCACCTCTTGATTTTGGCGCAGGTCATGACCTCACAGTCATGGTATTAATAGAGCCCAGCGTCAGGGTCCATGTGGACAGCACTGAGCCCACTTGGGATTCTGTGTCTCCCTCTGTCTCTGCCCCTCCTCCACTCATGCTCTACGTCTCTGTCTCTCTCTCAAAAATAAACATTTTAAATAAATACATGCATACATACATAAAATATACCAAAGACAATGGGGCACCTGGGTGGTTCAGTCGGTTAAGCATCTGACTCTTGGTTTCAGCTCAGGTCATGATCTCATGGTTCATCGGTTGGAGTCCCACATCAGGCTCTGTCCTAACAACGCAGAGCCTGCTTAGGATTCTGTCTCTCCTTCCCTTCCTCCCTCCCTCCCTCCCTCCCTCTCTCTCTCTGCCCCTCCCCCCCCCACTTGTGCTCTTTCTCTCAAAAAAAGAAAAAGTATATACATATATATATCTGTGTGTGTGTATAGATAGATAGATAGATAGATAGATAGATATGACAAATTCATATGTATGAGTAAAGAAACTCTCCCGGGGCATGTGAGTGGCTCAGTCAATTAAGTGTCAAACTTCAGCTCAGGTCATGATCTCATGGTTCAGGAGTTCAAGCCCCACATCGGGCTCTGTGCTGACAGCTTGGAGCCTGGAGCCTGCTTCGGATTCTGTGTCCCCACTCGCTTTTTGCCCCTCCCCCACTCATGCTGTATCAAAAATAAACATTAAAAAAATTGTAAAAAAAGAAAGCCTCTCCCAATCTCCGCTTCCAAGGACACAAAGTGACCGACGAAGACAGCGCTGGCCTTCCGCAAACCCCTTGGCTGGACGGGGGGAGCGGGGGGGGAGGGGGGTGCCTCCTGCTATTTGGAGCTGAGACACATTTACCTATTCCCACTCCTGCTTTGTGCCTGGCAGTACTTTTCCGATGATGCCTCAAAGAGATGGCCCCCTGTTCCAGCGCTGGGTGGGCTTTGCCTCCCGGACAACATGGATCTTTTCTGCTCTCGAGGTGGCTTTAACCACAACCCTCCTCCAGTGTCCCAAGCATTGCAAATGAAAACCAGTTACAACGATCATCCTGAAGGTAAAAAGGAAGAGAATGCTTCAAGATGGCCACCTGTCACCTGACGGGAATGTGCGAGGAAGCAGAGCTGCAGGCCCTCAGGACCCCAAGCAGGGCCCTCTGCCTTGTGATCCTAGGACATGAATACCCCAGCAGTTTTAGGGCCTTGAATCCTATTTGCCCCATCACCCCTAAGGTATATACCACGCCCCTTCCTGATATAGGATCCGGAGTGGCAACCATGGCTGTCTGCACTCTAGGCCTCTCTGCCACACTGAGCCTCACTGCCTCATGAGGTCCCAGTCATGTTCGGGTGGTTCTGGGATCCCCCATAAAGACCAAGTATGCTCTGGTGTGGAATCAGCGTCTGAGCTAAGGCAGACCTCCTGAGTGGTAGTGGTGGAAACTTCCACAGCACACCATGCCAACTGCACGTGACCTGCTTGTTAGGAGAAGATGCTTAGGGCTCCAGACACCACAGAGCAAGTGTGCTTCAGCCATAGCTCCATCTCCAGAGCACTTTTCAGATGAAAGGGCCATTCAAGGAGCATGACGGAGACTGAAAAGGGCAGGGCGTCTGGGTGGCTCAGTGGGCCAAGCGCCCGACTTCAGTTCAGGTTGTGATCTCCCATTTTGGTCACATCCCCTGTCCCCCTCTCTCTCTGCCCACTCACACTGCCTCTCAAAAATAAATAAAGCATTTTAAAAAAAAAAAAAAGAGCATCTTTAATGTCACATTTTAAGTACAGGAAGTGCAAGCAGTGAAAGCATTGGTGGCCACTCACACAACCTATCACATAGACAAATCCAGATCTGTGCCCGTCAAGGTGACCTTATTTTCATCCCCAAGTCCATAAGTAAATAGATGAAATTATTCTTGCGTTTTACTCAGCCGCGGGTTTTCTAGTAAAATTTCAATGAGAAATGAAACGCTCGAGCTTGCAGGTCAGAGAGGAGTGGGAAATTCTCTTTGCAAGTTGTCAGCCTCACTTCACCGGTAGGACTGGCCCAAAGTGCAAGGTCCAGCTTCGGTATTTCCTATTATTATTGCCCTTCTGAGAGCCCACCCTCTGAGCTCATGCCTTCAGGCAACTCACTCAATGCACCTTTAAGAAATTCAGGGGTCATGGAGGCCAGTGGGAATTTTTAAGTCTCTGAAGTGCACAGACCATCCGCTGCCCTGTCTTCCTATCTCCAATCTGTGTTTGGCAAGTCAACTGAGCATTATAGCAGCCTCATCTGATACTTGTTAAATTCAGATTTCTTACCAATTAACTGTGTACTAGGCATTGCGCTAAGAGTTTAGATGACAGAAGATAGGAAAGAGGGAGGGCAGGGAGAAGGGCAGAAACAAACCTGCCTTCATGCCTTGTATCTTTCCATTTAGTGGGATGTAACCCAGCCACGTTTGCGAGAAATAAAGCTCAAGTACTTCATTTCCAAAATTAAGGTGAATTTTGCATTTTAGACCACCGCCACTGGAATCACTTTTAATTTCCAGAGTCTGTGTCCTCTGAAGAAGGTTTCAGAGCGACGGACTTTCTTCTTTTTATTATTGAAGTGTCACCGAGTTATTTTTAATTCTGACAGTGTCCTCAAGCTCCTTCTGAGGACATTAATTTCTTTGGGCAGTTGAAAAAAAAAACCCCGAATCAATTTCCTCTTACACAGAACCAGCCTCTCACTCAGCTTATACTTCAAAGGAAGGCTTGCTTCACCACCCAGAGCTGGGGCATCAGGAAGCCAGGCTGAAAACATGGGCTAGTGTCATTGCCCCTAAAGTTTTTTCTTTTAAAATCCACAAAGGCTGGTCCTCTACACATTGAAACAATTCAAGTCCACTTTTAGCCTCTGGTCCATCTGTCATTTCAAATGCTTTTCTGGGTTTTCTGCTCTATTTAACTGTAGGCCTTGGGAGGATTTTTTTGTTGTTGCATTGGTTTTTTTGTTTTGCTTTGTTTGTTGTTTTTTGGTTTTTGGTTTTTTGTTTTTTTTTTTTTTGACAACTCATGGTATTTGTGTCCTTGTGGACATTTTCATTTTAATAGGCTACCTTTACATTCCCCGCCCTCACGGACATCACAGCCTTTAAAATTCATGTGAGGGGCACCTGGATGGTTCAGTCGGTTAAGCGTCAGAGTTAGGCTCAGGTCATGATCTCATAGTTTGTGGGTTTGAGCCCTGTGTTGGGCTCTGTGCTAACAGCTCAGAGCCTAGAGCCTGCTTCGGATTCTCTGTCTCTCTCTGTCTCTCTCTGTCTCTCTCTCTCTCTCTCTCTCTCTCTCTCTGCCCCTCCCCCGCCCACGCTCTGTCTCCCTCTCAAAAATGAATAAACATTATTTATTTATTTATTTATTTATTTATAAATAAAATTTGTGCAAGATTAACTCTATTGATGAGATTGTACACAATACATTAAGAAAGATTTTAGTGGAGTATGCCTATTCTCAAGGCAGAAGCCATTAACTCAGAAGTTCGGAGCAAATGAATTTTACCTAGTTTTGCTAATCAGTTTAAAATCCTTACATTTTTCCAAAGCCCTACAGATGGCCCACAGGTATGTGAAAATGTGCTCATTATTAATCATCGGGGAAATGCAAATGAAAACCACAATGAGACGTGATGACCTCACACCTGCCACGAGGGCTACAATAACAACACAAGAAACAATAGGTGCTGGGGAGGATGTGGAGAAAGGGGAAAGCCCATGCACTGTTGCTGGGAATGCAAACCCGTGCAGCCACTCTGGAAAACAGTATGGAGTTTCCTCAAATAGAATTACCATACGATCCCGCAATTCTACCTCTGAGTATTTATCCAAAGGAAGCTAAAACACAAACTTCAAAAGACACTTGCAAACCAAGGTTCACTGCAGCATTATTTACAATAGCCAAGACACGGAAACAACTAGGTGTCCATCATTGGAGACAGACACACACACACACACACACACACACAATGGAATATTTTTTCACCATAAAAAGGAAAGGAATCTTACCATTTGTGACAACACAGATGAACCTTGAAGGCATTTTGCTAAGTGAAATAAATCAGACAGAAAAAGACAATACTATATGAACTCACAAGTGGAATAAAAAAGAGAGAGAGAAAACCAACACCCACACACACACCAAAAAAAACCACAAAAACCTAAACTCCAATACAGAGAACAGACTGGTGATTGCCAGAGGCCGGGGTACAGTGAGGGCAAAACGGGTGAGAAAGGTCACAGGTACAAATTTTCAGTTATAAAATAAGTCACGGGGATGTCATGTACAACACAGCAACTACAGTTAATAATACTGTATTGTAGGGGCGCCTGGGTGGCTCAGTCGGTTAAGCGTCCGACTTCGGCTCAGGTCACGATCTCGCGGTCCGTGAGTTCGAGCC
Organism: Panthera uncia; assembly: GCF_023721935.1. Classification (NCBI taxonomy): domain Eukaryota; kingdom Metazoa; phylum Chordata; class Mammalia; order Carnivora; family Felidae; genus Panthera; species Panthera uncia. The sequence goes on along the minus strand of NW_026057577.1, from coordinate 9,368,487 downwards.
CCGCATCGGGCTCTGGGCTGATGGCTCGGAGCCTGGAGCCTGCTTCCGATTCTGTGTCTCCCTCTCTCTCTGACCCTCACCCGTTCATGCTCTGTCTCTCTCTGTCTCAAAAATAAAAAATAAACATTTAAAAAATAATAATAATAATACTGTATTGTAGATTTGAAAGTTGCTGAGAGAGTAGATCTTCTAAGTTCTCAATGTGAGAAAAATTTGTAACCGTGTGGTGACAGATGTTAACTAGATTTAACCGGTGATCATTTTATAATATGTACAAATGGCAAATCACCGGGTTGTACACCTGAAACTAATGTCCTATGTCACTTCTATCTCAATGAAAGTGCCCTTCTTAGACCCTCACAGAAGACAAACATCAACTAGGAAGTTTAACAATTTTTCCTAAAAAAAAAAAATAGAAGCTCCAATAAGTCTCAGGCAAAATTCTGGAAGTTGTAGATATTATCCCTAGAACCCCCTCTTGAGAAATCAGAAGGAAAATTAATTCCCACTCACCCCCAGACCATATTCAAGTGAAACCCCACGTTATTGTGGACCAAGTGAGGGAACTGTATTTTGTCTACTGATTTTTTAACTGTTTGCATAAGCAAGTGTTAAGTATAGCTTATTTTTCATCATGGAGGTAGACACTCAATACCGCTTTCTTTTTTTTCCCTGAAATAGCTTTATCTGTATTTACCATTCAATTTACTAGTTATTAATAGTTACTGAACATCTAGTGTGGGTCAGGCACTGTACCAGACAATGAGAACACAATGATTAACAGATCTTAGACCTGCTTTCAAAGAGTCTCGAAGATAAATGTTAGCAGTAAAGAGTCTTAAATGTGATTTTCTGCTGACACGCATTTCTTTGCAGGGAGGAGACAATGGTCATGGACAGAGAGCGAAGTAAGCTTAGGCAGACACTTTGGATACTGGGTGTTATTCGAGGGTGTGGGATTATAAAAGGAAAGGTTCTTTTGAATCCACACTGAACCAGGTTCAAAAAAGGTTATTTTTTTTAATGTTTATTTTTGAGAGAGATTGCAAGGAAGGGCAGAGAGAGAATGGGGGCGGGTAGACAGAGGATCTGAAGCAGACTCTGCACTGACAGCAGACAGCCCAATGCGGTGCTCAAACTCACAAACCATGGGATCATGACCTGAGCTGAAGTCAGACACTCAAACAACTGAGCTACCCAGGTACCCCTAAAAAAGGTTATTATTGTAACAGTAACTTAGAACAACAAAAATACTATCAAGAGCCATCAAAGAACTCTATGCTAAATCAACAATCAGCAGAAAGTCTGGAATACAGACTTATAAGGAGAGAATGAATGTATCAATAGGACAGGCATATGAGAAGTTACTCCAAGGTAAAGAAATTTTGCAAATAAATGAAAGGCAACATCATCAAGCCAATTAACAACAACCCACATGCTTATCCTTGGTTCTATAGCAGGGGGAATGCTGTTCTCTTCAAACCTCCTGGGCTTAACTGATGGGAATATTCTAGTAAGGTAATTGCTACCCAGAGCAAAAAAGAAAAAAAAGAGAGAGGACACTGGCTGAGGGAGCAGAGAAGCTATCACAACAGCCTTGGATTTTATATTATATATATATAATGTATATACTAATATATATATATATATATATATATACACACATAATATATATTATATACATATATGGTATGTCAGAGGGCCAGTCCATATAAACTATAACAAAAGTTGCCTCCTATTCATAAGTAATCACAGAAAAGTCACTCTGAATAAACAATGCTCACCATGCACGATCTTATAGCTTATAAGATATCAGGCAGTGGATAAAAGCAGAAATGTAAATATTATCTGAAAACAGACATTCCCAGCACTACATAATTTATGTAACAAACATTTATATAGCACTTACTTTTCAAGCACTGTTTTTAAAACTTTAAAAATACTAACTTATCTTAGAGCTTGGGTGGCTCAATCAGCTGAGCGTCCGACTCTTGATTTGGGCTCAGGTCATGACCCAGGGTCGTGGGATCAAGCTCCATGTCGGGCTCCACGCTGAGCATGGAACTTGCTTGGGATCTCTCTCTCTCCCCCTGCCCCTCTCTCCCACTTGCACACGTTCTCTTTAAAATAAAAATCTAAAAAATAAAATAAAATACTAACTTACTGATCTTCATGGCTACCGTATGAGGTAGGTACCATTACCTCCATGATACAGATGTGTAAACTGAGGCACAGAGAAGTTAACTAAATTTTCCAAGTACAAGGAGCTGGTCAATGGTAGATCCAGGATGGAAACCCAAGCAGTTTGGCTCTGAAACTCACATGCTTCACATTCTACCTCCTAGAGGGTCGCTTAGGAGTGTGACTAGAAGGAGAACCTGATAGTATCCTCTGAATGCTGCCCACGGAAGATGCTCTAAGTCAAAGGGAAGAGCGGCACTAATGTCCATCCCACCACCTACTGAGTGCTTTCCATACCAGCACCATAGAAACATTCACGCTCTCTTTTCCCAAACGTGACATAGACTCTACGCATACGAAGATTGCAGGCAATACATCAATGCGGTTTGGTTGAGGTTCATGGGTGTGGCAGCAGACACGGTATTTTGACTTCACCTCTATTTCAGGCCCCTGGAAGTTGCCTTCTTAACCGCAGAGGTTGGAAAACTAAAACAGCATTCCCAGAATCCCCTGCAGCTATGGCGCAAGCAGGTGACCTATGTGTTTGCAAAGAGACACACCTTCACAAAATTTCAGTGGGGGAGGGGTGCTGGGGTGGCTGAGTGAATTAAGCATCCCCGCTTCGGCTCAGGTCATGATCTCGCTGTTCTTGAGTTCGAGTCCCACATCAGGCTCTCTGCTGTCAGCACACAGCCTGCTTCAGATTCTCTGTCCCCCTCTCTCTCTGCCTCTCCCCTGCTCACGCGCGCTCTCTTCTCCCCCTCCCTCTAAAATATAAAAAAAAAAAAATTTTTAATTTCAATGTGGGAATAAACAGTGTGATCCAGTGCCCCAGAGTGGGAGTTCAGATTTCCTGACAAGGCTGGAGGTGGTGAAGGTCCTCTGTGGCAGCTATAACGGAGCGATGATGTTCTTGCCAAAAGCAGGGTCCGTGATTGGGGCTATTTCTCCTGGTTATGTACTTCCTAGCTGCCAGGATTCCTGGATTATCGTTCCCAAGGTGAGTTCTCTGGGCCTTCTGGAAATCCTGGGAGCTTTCAAACACCCTTTAATAAAAATTCTTCCTGTTTAAACCAGCTGGAGTGGATTCTACTGTCTCAGCTAATTAGCTTTACTTCCATAATCTAATACAGACACACATACATGTGTATGTAAAGGCTAATACATCCAATCCCAAGATTTCACAAAAATCATTACTTTGCATGAATCTCATGTTAAACAGAACAACAACAACAACAACAACAACAAAAAGTGGTCAACTTTAAGAAAATATTTTAGAACGGGGGATGAAGCACACAAACTTTGGAGCCAAAGTGCTTGGGTTTCAATCCTGGATCTACTATTGACCGGCTCCTTGAACTTGGAAAATTTTAATTAACTTCTGTACAAATGACTGGAATAGAAAACAGGATATCCATGTCTCATATTCCTCAGTAATAAAAAGTATCGCTTCCCCAATTCTACCTGTGACATGTGACAGAGAGGTGTGGTCACCTGCCCAACATCCCAGGTTGGTCTCTCTTAATGAGCCATATTTGTAGCAGCACAGTCCTCTGGAGTTGGAGTTGCCCAATACAGCTGATAACAGTGTCAGTAGGGTTTACAGCTCCAGCACCATGAGTTTGATTAGTTTTCAGAGGATATCAATAATCACTGAGGACACTGGCAAAATACAAGTTTCTGAACCTGCAGAAACCGGAAGCAGCTCCTGGTCTGTGGGAACCTCCCCACGTTAACTGTGGAGGTCCCATCAGACAGCTCACTGGCCTCCGAAAGAGGCAGCCTAGGTGCTGAACACCATCTGTGACCTCTATTTGCTAACCATGAGTGGACATGGAATGTCTCTTAGTTACCTCCAGTTTCCCCTAAAATATCATTTCGAACACAAGTGTTCCTCCAACAACAATAAAGACAGCTCAGGAAAATCTCTCAGCATTTCTTAGAGGATGTTTACACTAGCTCTTGAAGGAAGACTGGACATTCCCAGATGGAAACAAACAAGAAAGATCAAGAATCACACAGGTAAAGGCATAGCTCACTGAGAAAATATTAAATAGAGAAGCACAGGGGTGCCTAGGTGGCTCAATTGGTTAAGCGTCCAACTTTAGCTCAGCTCATGATCTCCCCATTCACGAGTTCGAGCCCCACATCAGGCTCTGTAATAACAACTCAGAGCCTGGAGCCTGCTTCGGATTCTGCGTCTCCCTCTCTCTCCACCCCTCCTCTGCTTACGCTCACCCCCCTCTCTCTCTCTCTCAACATTTATTTAATGTTTAAATAAATAGTAAAAAAAAAAAATTTTTTAATAGCAAAGCATAGCTGAAACATGAAACAGGCTGGTTGAACAATACAAGAGAAGTCTGGCAAGTAATGGAAGTGAACCTACCAGGGCCTGCTGGCACAGATCCCATGCAGGGATTATCTGAAGGGTTTCAGCTGCATGCATGACCATTTCTCCATTGCAAAAGATGGCTTTGGGGCACCTGGGTGGCTCAGTTGGTTAAGCCTCCAATTCTTGGTATCAGTTCAGGTCATGATCTCAAGGTACATGAGTTCGAGCCCTGAGCTGGACTCTGTGCTGACAGCACAAAGCCTGCTTGGGATTCTTGCTCTGTCTCCCTCTCTCTCTGCCCCTCCCCAGCTTGCTCTATCTCTTTCTCTCTCAAAAATAAATAAATAAACTTAAAAAAAAAAAAAAAAAAAAAAAACAGGCTGTGGAGACATGATGCTCCAGAGATGGGAAGCTGGTGAGATCAGCAGGAAGTGCAGTTAGGAGATAATCGTCAGAGATCCTGACAGCCTGAAACAGAGGGGCAAGAGGGGGATCAAGAAAAAGGGGTAGATATACACACCATTAAGGAAGTAGAGCCTCACCAGATTGCTGTTGTACTAAACTCAGCAGTGCCTGAGGGCCTCAGTCGGTTAAGCTTCCAACTCTTGGTTATAGCTCAGGTTATGATCTTACGATTCGTGAGTTCGAGCCTCATGCGGGGGCTCTGTGCTGACAGCACGCAGGCTGCTTGGGCTTCTCTCTCTCTCCCTCTCTCTCTGCCCCTCTGCTGCTCATGTGCTCTCTCTCTCAAAATAAGTACACATTAAAAAAATAAAATAAAATAAAGAATAAAAGAATAAAAGAAAAGAAAGAATTGGAAAGATGTTGGCCTAAGTATTTTTGAGAGGCTAATCCCTAGTTTATCCACTACCATCAAAAGGTGAAGAGGCACTTTTCCAACTCTTCTCCTCGGGGTGGTATCGGTGAGGTGGAATCTCAGAGAAGCAAGAGCGAGGCAGAAACCAAAGGGGAGCACATACGAGCCGGCAAGGGCTTCACCACAGACAACGCTAGCTGTGGGGTCTTCCGTGCCGTTCCCAGACAGGCTGTATAACCCCCACACACACACCCACATCTTGGAATAGTCTGCAGGTAGGAGCAGAAAGGGAAGCCATTCATCTGGGGCTCTTCCTCTCCTCTCTCTCTTTGGTGGAAGTGCACTCCGCTATGCTCACACTCCGGATTGTTACCTGGCCCCTCCAGCAGCTCCAGGAAAGCAGAGCCCCTGAAATCGCTCCTGTCAGTGGGAGCTGTGTGCAGGGAGGGGGCAGGGAACCCAGAGATGTATGCATCAGAAGCAAGAAAGCCTGGGCTTTCTTCCCCACAAACAGCATCAACGGACACCCAGGCAGCTCTGGCTGCAAATCTGAGGTCCATGGTGTAGACAGGGCTAAGCTGACCTGGAATGGTCCATCAATAGGACGGGAGACCATACATAGCCCTAAAATTTTTATACGGCCATAAATTTTCTGTAAAAATCCCGATGTCTTCTCTACCGTCTAAGCTCAAAGTTGAGTTTCTGCCCAAGTCTGTCTTCTAGAAGGGGCGACATCTTTCATGTAACTATTCAGAAATTTATTTAATAGTTATCTTTATTTTTTAATGTTTATTTATTTTTGAAAGACAGAGTGCACACAGGGGAGGGAAAGAGAGAGGGAGACAGAGGATCCCAAGCAGACTGACAGCGCAGAGCCACACGTGGGGCTCAAACTCACAAATGCAAGATCATGACCTGAGCCGAAGTCAGACGCTTAACCGACTGAGCCCCCCCAGGAGCCCCTAACACTTTTCTTTCAAGAACAACTGATCTTGAGGCTAAGTACATTTGTTACAGAAAATATATGCACCAGAATATTTCATAGCAAAAACAGTTCTGCCTGTGAACAATTTCAATAACAGGAGCTTAAATGTACTTGACAACCCTGTGACAATGAACTATCAACCCTGACACCTATGACTTTGTTATAATATTCCCTCATTAAGAACTTACCTTGAAAAAAAAAAATCTCCCTCCTGGAAAAAAGTTCATTTTTGTTGGTAAAATAAATGCACTTCCATAGGTTTCATCTCGATGGAAAGCACAAGAGCTGCCTGGGTGGCTCAGATGGTTAAGCAACCCACTTCAGCTCAGGTCATTATCTCAAGGTTCCTGAGTTCAAGCCCCACATTGGGCTCTGCCCTGGCAACACAGAGCCTGCTTCAGATCCTCTGTCTCCCTGTCTCCCACCCTTCCCCTGCTTACACATTCTCTCTCTCTCTAAAATAAATACTTTTAAAAAATAAAAATAAAGTAAAATACAAAATCTCCTTCTTCCACACCTGTAAAAACTACACACAGTACACAGGACTAATGATTTGTGGGAATAAAATTCTGCCCATAAATAAGTAAGTGAAAATTTTGAGAAAGACGTTAATATCAAGTGAGTTAACAGTATGGGGAGATGCTCTCAAATTAAATTAGAGCCAATAAAGCAGGAACTGAATGCTATATACAATATTCCCAGACCCCTGTGTGAGAGGAGTGGGGTATGGACCCACATACACAGAAAAGAAAGAACAATGGCAAGGAACTTTCAGAGGATTTTACTAAAACACTTCTGTATTTCCATTCTTTCCCAAATTGTGCTGTCAGAAGTTTAGAATTAAAATGAATCTAAAAATACTTTAAATGGAGAGCTACGAAAGGTAGTCAAAACCGAGATGTTTAATAATTCATTAAGTAGAAATCTAATTATCTACATCCTGCTAGAATAAAGACTGTGTGAACAGAAGGGTTTGATTAGCTTTAGAGGAGTAAGTCTCATACGACAGAGGGAAAACCAGGGGAGGGAGAGATGGAAAATGTAGACTGCTTTCATCGGTTTCAGTTCAGGAAGTCTGGGTGAAAACAGAAATCGGCATTTTGTCAACCTTCTGATGACTCTCATGCAGTGGGTTAGGGCCACACTTTGCTAAAGACTGACCAAAAAAAAAAAAAGCCCCAATTCTCACAGAGACTCTCTGCGTACCACCCAGAACAACGCTGTTCTGTCCCTAGGAATCCCAGTTCTCGGGATCCCAAGGCAGATTCTACTGTGGACCATTACACTATCTCCCCTTGTTCCAACCCATCCTTGTTTAACAGATTTCTTATGATTGGCTTTTCTCATGGCATGCCTAAGAGGAAAAAAGTGGACTGCTCTGTCAACATTGGCATTTGAAGTTATTTGAATGCCCTTCTCATCATAAAATAATAAATCAGCACTTGGTTTATACATCAGTCTCTCTTGGCTCAGTTAATGTGATTCTCTACCCCTGAAACTTGGGTTCAATGTCAGGTAACTGTCAAAATTAGGTATGTGAGTTCTCAAAGCTGAAGTTTTTTTGCTACTCTCCCAGAGCAGCGGGTATTTGGGGGTTTTTTGGTCTTTTGTGTGTTTGTTTGTTTTGACTTTGTTTTTCAGGAGTTTTGTTTTTGTTTTTGTTTTGCTTTGTTATTGTTTTTGTTTTTATCAGTCTGACACCCTTTTCCATTTTTCTGTATAGCATCTTGAATTTTTCGTGAGGAAATCAGATATTTATCCAAGGGATACAGGTATGCTGTTTCAAAGGGGCACACGCACACCTATGTTTCTAGCAGCACTATCCACAATAGCCAAAGTATGGAAAGAGCCCAAATGTCCATCGGTGGACGAATGGATAAAGAAGATGTGGTATATACATATACAATGGAGTATTACTCGGCAATCAAAAAGAATGAAATCTTGCCATTTGCAACTACATGAATGGAACTGGAGGGTATTATGCTAAGTGAAATTAGTCAGTCAGAGAAAGACAAAAATCCTATGACTTCACTCACATGAGGACTTTTAGAGACAAAACAGATGAACATAAGGGAAGGGAAACAAAAATAATCTAAAAACAGGGAGGGGGACAAAACAGAAGAGACTCATAAATATGGAGAAGAAACAGAGGGTTACTGGAGGGGTTGTGGGAGGGGGGTGGGCTAACTGGGTAAGGGGCACTAAGGAATCTACTCCTGAAATCATTGTTGCGCTATATGCTAACTAATTTGATGTAAATTTAAAAAAATTAAATTAAATTAAAAGTCTCTTAAAAAAAATAAATAACGGCAAGAAAAAGGGAGAGTTCTATCACTGCTTGAATCCTGGACACAAGGTGGTCCTACACACAGCCTTGGTCTTCTCTGAGCCAACCAATTCCTTTTTTTTGAGTCTCCTTGAATTGGAGCTCTTTCACTCACTAAAGCAGAGTCCAATAAGACAACACCTCTGTTATCTTCACATACAGAGTTTACCTTTCATTCAACAGCAACAATTAGGTCCAAAGATCTATCACTTGCTCACTTCCAGCCTCCTAGGAAGCATAGACTACTACCTGGACACTAAGGGCACGCCACATCTCCTCCATTTGAGAATAAGGTGAACATGGGAAGGGGCGCTAAAAAACGATACCACAGGCTTAGGACTTTTCTTTACCAAAAGACCCTGGAATTGCTTCAACATGAGGAGGGAACTCACGTATGAGGTGTTCTCCAAACCTTTCTATCTTGCTCTGTTTCATTGGTGTTTCATGCTTACGGCTTAGAGATATTTCTATTAAAAATGAGAGGGAGCTCACCACTCAGTACCCCCAACAGGAAAGGGAAATGGTGGCTGTCACTGAAGTCAATCCATTACCTCAATTATGGGAAACAGAAGCAGGGGTTACTTGTCCACAGGAAAAGCAATGGCCAGATTAACTCCACAGACTGTAACTGCGGCCAAATTCTTTTTGTCCACCCTTTTGAAGTTAGGTGATCTTTGCCGCTTATGTACACGAAGCAATTAAAAGCATTAAAAAAACAAAAAAACAAAAAAAAAAGAAGGAAAAAAAAAGAGAAAAGTTTCATCAACATATTGCAGAGAAACCAAGGAAAACAATTTTGCTCCAGAAAAACGATGCACCGAACAAGAAACGACTCAGCGTGTTAAACGGACATTTGATTCCCTTCCAGAAAGGCTCCCACAGTCAAGGTGGGACTAGGTTGCAAAATAGAACGGTACCAGTCATAGAAAGCCAGTGATATTTAGGAAACGTCCAGCCTCATGAAATAACTAAACGTGGCATCATGTTTATACTCAAAACTCTCTTTCCCCGTTGCAAAAAAAAAAAAAAAAAAAGACTTGACTCAGAAAAGAGGTAACAGCTCATCAAAAAAGACGGATGTTCAGAAGGGACAGCTCACTGGTGTCTACTCGCAAGGCTATAAAGCATGCACATGCTGTCTTCTCTACCAGAAAAGACTGCAAAACAGTAAAATTAGCACCAAGATGAAAGCAGAGCTGATGCGACCATGTTGCAAACATCCAGGGAGAATGTTCTGTCAGATAACTGGGTGGGAAAAGACTAATACTGCATTTGCGCTGGAATTCATACCGCGCATATGGCTAACAGCAGAATCTATACCAACGGGTAATCTCAGTTTCAGAACACAGTCCGCAAGAGGAGTAACGATGCAAGATAACCCATAGTATCTGTGTTGGTAAAAATCAAACCAGCAAAAACCACACAAAAATATTCTGCACCTTCTTGGATTCCCTCACCGTCTTCCTCCTGTGCCTCTCTTGGTGAGCACAGCATCCACACACAGGCATCCCTCCATTTTAGGGCTTGGGAAAAAAACAACGTATTGCGTGGCACTGTGTCTGGATTCCTGAGCAGCCACTGAGAGCCAGGAGTACACGGCATCAGCACCCCCATGGGGTAAAACGTCCTCCATGAAAAAGTAAGAGGAAGCTGGGAAGCTATCTTCCTCTTTCTCTTTCTTTCCACGAACTGCCCCAAAGAATGGTTCCTCCTTTGCAAGAAGCCCCAGAACAGTGTGCTTCATGCCAGCTCACTGTTAAACAGCAGCTAGTGTGTGGATACGTGGCATTCAACAGCATCACGTCGCCTTCTCTCTTGCCTTGTTCACCTCCATGCCCCAGGATGGTGCACACCCCGGACACACAAACAGCACTCTGAGCACTGCCTTCAGCTCTCCTTTCGGGAAGCTGTAAGAGCGGGGCATTGTTGAAGCTACCACGTTGGAAACAGTGAAATCTCCCTGCACGCTATCACCAATCATCTTATTAATATAATTCATAACTTCGGGGCACATGGGTAGCTCAGTTAAGCGTCCAACTTCGGCTCAGGTCATGATCTCACAGCCCGTGAGTTCGAGTCCCACATCAGGCTCTGTGCTGACAGCTCAGAGCCTGGAGCCTGCTTCAAATTCTGCATCTCCCTCTCTCTCTGCCTCTCCTCCACTCACACTCTGTCTCTCTCTCAAAAATAAACATTAAAAAAATAAATAATAAAATAAAAAATTCATAATTAATGATTTCCCTTCTAATATTCAACAGTATAGCCTGGCTTTGCACTTTAACCTGGAGACAACAAACTAGTCCTCATTTACACAGACCTTCCGAAATGCCCCCCTTCTATTTCTATTACCAGTAAGTGCAAGGAATACACTTGTGCTTGAGCTATATATTGTTCCATAGCAAACCACCCAAAATGAAATGACTTAAGGCAAAGATGAGGGGGTCTGGCCCTCATGGTTCCAATCCTGGCGGCCGCAGCTGGAGTCACTCGAGTGGCCAAATTCAGCTGTTGGCTGGGTTCGTATGATGAGAGAAGATAGGAGTCAGTAGGCAAAGAGGGCAAGGTTAGGGCCTGAGGTCCCTGGGTGGGGAAAAACACCTATTTTGGAAAGGTGCTGGGAGCGTCTGACCACAGCAAACCCCCTCAGATGAGAGGTTCCTCTTCAGAATGTAACAGAGCCCACCTCCTCCCCCAAGGGTTTCCCTCAGGAATTTGACAAAAGACCTAAGTATGGCCATAGACCACCCCTCACGCAATGCAATGGGGCCAGTCAGGAATGGGCAGCCCAGCACCTGGCGCTATCAAACCAATAAGGGTAGAACCTGAGAAGGAACGAGGGGGAAGGGAAGGGCGGGGGTTGCTGACCAGAACCTTATAAAACAAGGATCCTGGCCTAGCATCCTCAGGCATTCATTTTCCAATGTCCCCTCTCTATAAAGAGAGCTTTCCTACTACTCTTCCTCTCGGATCTTATATTCTAATAAACCTTGGCCTGCTGCTCATTTTGTGTCCACCTCTTCGTTCTTCCAAGTGGCGAGACTACGAATCCCGGGTATTGTGGTAAAAAATCCTGCAACACTAGCAGATCCAAGAAAGTGTCACTCACCTCTCGGGCCTCCCCACGCCTTTGCAAGGTGGCTCACCTCCCCCAGGTGAGCTGCGGCCTCCTCACAGCAGTGTGTGCTCAGGGTAGTCTGATCTCTCACAGGCAGGCTGGCTTCCAAGAAGAAACAAAAGCTACCAGTTCTCTTATGGCCTGGCCTCTCAAGCCCCAGAATTCACTTCCATCGACTCTTATTGTTCAAAACAAATCACAAAGGCAGCCGTGACTCAAGGAACAGGAAAGATATACTATCTCTTGATGTGATAATGGCACCTCTCCAGACAGAGGGAGGTATGCAGGGCTCCATCTTTGATGACCATAGACTACGGTGATCTCCGGACCCGCCTGCAGAGTAAAAATCATCCTGGAACCTTGAAAAACTCTATGAGCTGCACCTAAAGCCAATTTAGGGCACACCCTAAACCAATTAATTCACAATTGGGTAGGTGTAGACCACAGGCTTCTGTTGTTGTTTTTAAGCTCCCCAGGTAATTCCAAAGTAAAGGCAAGTTTGGGTACCCTTGATCTACCACAACTTGTGAGAAAAGAGATTTTAAAAAGCTGAAGATTCCACCTGGCAGGCCACAACTGTACATGGTTGTATGTCATTTCACCATATGCACTGTGGCTTGTCTTGGGTTTAAAATTTAAGTGAAACACAGGGGCGCCTGGGTGGCTCAGTTGGTTAAGTGTGCAACTTTGGCTCAGGTCATGATCTCATGGTTCATGAGTTCAAGCCCCACATTGGGCTCTATGCTGACAGCTCAGAGCCTGGAGCCTCTTCAGATTCTGTGTCTCCCTCTTTCTCTGCCCCTCCCCCACTCATGCTCTATCTCTCCCTCTCCCTCAAAAATAAATATTTAAAAAATTAAATTTAAATAAAATGTAAGTGAAACACAATCACTTCAAGCAGGATAAAGCAGCTATGATAAGCCAACCTAGCATGCTTTTGGGGTGACCAACCTTCCCACGTGCCTGGGACAGAGTGGTTTCCCTGGAACACGTGGCTTTTAGTGCTAAAACCAGGACTGTCTGGTCAAAGTGGACAGTGGGTCACCCTCAACACTGCCTCATCTGCCTCTGCTCTACCGGTCGTGTTCTGGTGACTTCCGTTTCTGAACAGCGTTTCCACTGTTGCCAACTGACTTCCTTCAAAGTTATGACAGTTTGAAGTGCTCGGCACGTTCAACCACCCTACAACATTGGCATCACCAGGACCCTTGTTAGACACAAACATGTGGGGAAATTCAGACACTGAGTCAGAATCTCAGAGAGTAGGGCCCAGGAATCTGTGATTTGAAAGCATGAATCTGAGAAACACTCATCTGGTCTGCCTGTGGTAAGATGCTTGTGTCTTCACCAATCTCCACCGTCCCACACAAGGGACAATCAGGTTTCTGGTTTGCAGGAAGAGGTAGAAAGCCTAGCAGGAGGATTCAATCAATGCCAACTGACCAGCTACGTCTTGACCCAGAGCAGCCAGCGTCTCCACTCACGTGATCATCATTTGGGGCTTACTTTTTTTTCCATTTATTGGAGGGGCTGTATAAAACAATTTGCACACCCACAACAGAGGCCGGGGTGTGAAGGGTGTTCCGAGCACAGCAGTCTGCAGTTGGCAAGGCCTGTGGCCTCCAGAACAGCCCAAACCCATCAATACAAGTCACGTGGTAACATTTTCTCCAACCTGGAAGTGGGAAAAAAAAATCTTTCCCTTTAAGTTAGGCAAAAAAATCCAGCTTTATCCGTGACCGGATGCTCGGTTTTCAATTTGAATTTACAGTAAGAATGATGTAGGTTGGGGGCGCCTGAGTGGCTCAGTTGGTTAAGCATCCGACTTCAGCTCGGGTCGTGATCTCGCAGTTCGTGAGTTCAAGCCCCGTGTCTGGCTTTGTGCTGACAGCTCACTCAGAGCCTGGAGCCTGCTTCGGATTCTGTGTCTCCCTCTCTCTCTGCCCCTCCCCTGCTCGCGCTCTGTCTCTGCCTCTCAAAAATAAACAAACATTAAAAAAAATGTTTTAAAAAAGAAAGAATGATCTAGGTTTCAGAGATTTCAAAATTAGGCTCTTTTGAACCAGTTTACCCAAGTACCTAAGTGCACCTCAGTACAATGAAGAGTTATGCCAAGCAAATCAACACCCTCAAATTTTAACCACCTTAAAACAAAAGTAAATGTTTTAAGGACTTACCGGTTTATATTCAACTGATGCTAATCCACAAGGAAAAGACTTGAATGCAAGACACTTTGTTGGTCCTATTACTGCATAAATTGAAAGTAAAACAAAGGTATTTCTTCAAACCCTCACACACAGAATTTTTGCTAATCAGACTACTCTTTCTGCACACAGAACAGAAATTTTCAGGAGGACTTCCTCACCTGTCAATTAACCTATAACTTGATCCCTAACTCAGTAAGGCAAATGGAATTCAAAAAGCCCTTCTCAGAAGAACTCCTTTTTGATAAATGATGGCTTTTATTTCCCCCTGTTTCACAAACTTCCTATTTAAATTCAAAGATGATGTAGACTGGAAAAACACAGGCTGTCAGCAAACTCACTTTCCCGTGTGACGATCATGCAACAGATAAGTCTATGAGCTTTACTTTCCCCGACTAAGTTTTTTAAGGAGACATATTCCTTATGTAAATAGCCATACGCCAGTTTGTAATCACACATATTGTCTATAGAAGACTCTCATGTATTTTGCAAGTGACCCACCGTCATTAAAGCCTCTCTGATAAAATGGAAGTCATTCCATTTGTAGGGAGACTACAGTGACTCGTATACTCGTGCCCCAGCCAAGAGAATCAGCCAGCTCTACTACTGAGAAATGAAAAGATTGCTTCCCCTGCCGCTTCCTCTGCTTCCCAGCTGCCCAAGCACAGCTCAGCAACCTAGCATCTATCACTGATCCCTTCCCCCAAGGGAACCATCATGAACCCCTACCTGGGCTTTGCCCTCCTGGCCAGTAAATACCAAGAAGGTGGCCTGAAGATTGGCAGAGTTGCACAAAGCCACCTGCACGGGATGAGTGGTCAGCTTGAGTCTCCAGAGGGCAAAGGTCGCAACAGGCAGGCTAAACTTGGCCATCCAATCCAAGGGTGTGAACTCAGAATCAAAACTAAACCTTCAGCCCCCAAGGATGGTGAGCTAGACAGATCCCTGAATAAGAACAATGGAAGGGCAATGATAGAGGCTGGAAGACAGGTCATGGCAGTGTCCCACATAAGGCAGTCTGCCTTACTTCGAAGCAGCTGCTCAATGGAGTCTTGGATTTCATTCATAAAATGAGAGCAGGAAGCTCTACCTATTTCACAAAGCTGGTAGGAAAACCACATGTAATAACTCAAAGTGAACGTGATTTGTACATTGTAAGTATATGTGTAGACACAAGGGACTCTCACTAGTACTAAGTTCACATCATTCTTCCCAGCACTGGGGGAATGGGGGGGGGGGCAGAGGTCTTGGGGTTGGGGGCCTGCACCAAAAGTGATCCCATGAATGTGTAGGTTCTAGTTGTCTATTTATCTGCCTCCCTAAGTAGACTGTGATTTCCTTGAAAGCAGGGACCGTGTGTTAGTCATCACTGCGTCTCCATTTACATAGGAAGATATTCAGTCACTGTTGATGGAATGTTGAATGAATAAATTCTGAATCTTCACTGTTATTCAGACTCCTGGCTGGCCATGAATTACGTGTAGTGGAAAACCATGTGACATAATGTGAGAGAGGAAACTGCAAACGCCTGTGTGCCCAGGGATGGTTTCC
Organism: Panthera uncia; assembly: GCF_023721935.1. NCBI lineage: Eukaryota > Metazoa > Chordata > Mammalia > Carnivora > Felidae > Panthera > Panthera uncia. The sequence continues at coordinate 9,352,976 of NW_026057577.1, read as the reverse complement.
CATCTGCCAAAAATGGCCACCACCTCACTGCCAGAGCATGGGCTCCTCGGGACAAAGAGCCTAAATTCTCAAAATTAGAAGCATGCCTTAACTTCGGTCAACACAGGAGGTATTGATAATGAAATGCCCTGAAAGATCATAACAGCTAATCTTCGGAGGCTTATTACATGCCAGGCACTGCACTAAGAAGGTTCACCTCATTATCTCATTGAAAACTCACAATGACAATAGAAAGGAGCTTTTGTTCCTATCCACATTTTATAGATGAAGAAATGGAGGAACTCAGAGAGGTTCGGTGGCCTCCCCAAGCTCCATGTGGTAGAGCCAGAATTGAACTCTCCCTCTGTTCTTCCTCCAAAGCCTACAGTCTTAAGCAATAGTGGACTTGACTGAAGAAAGAGAGGTCCTGTGCCTTCATCATTAATGAGAATGGGGTGCTATCCTCTTGATTGGCCAAGCAAGCGAGAATTTCTCCCCCTCCTCCGTCTCTTCGTTCTGTGATCCTGCACACATACCATGAGCCAGCCACTATGCTGGTGCTACAGACAGGACAGTGAATAGGGATAAGGGGAGGGGACTGACAAGCAAAGAGAGGTGAACTACAATGACGTGGTAGTGCTGGGGGCTCAATGTCAGCAGGGTGATGGGACATGGTGACACAGGAGAACCTTGTCAGGCCCTAATGCAATAGAGCAGGGCCAGTCACTCAGGCCTGGCACCAGAAGGTCCTCTCTCCTCTTCCTGATTTCACTCCGTCCCTATGCCCACGGGCCTCTGCATGCTACGGAGTTCCCATGTCTAGCTCAATGCCCCCTCATCGTCCTTCTCTGACCCTCGGGGCTCTCCCGGCTGCTCTGTATCTTCACTCCCTACTCCTCACCATTTCTGGCTGCTCTGAATAACTCTGGGTACCCACATGTGACACTGGCCCCAAGAACCCTGGGTCATACCCTCCTAAGGGGCTGGCACCACCATCAGACCTGCTTTACCCTCAGGAAGGATTGAAAACCACACAGTCTCCACCTTTAGACACTGCTGGGGTCCAGACCCCTGGGACACTTCCCCACTTCCCCTCAATTCCTTCACACTTACAGTATTTATATCCTCAGTCATCTGGTCAACCCGCGTTTACCGATAATCTATTTTACTTTACACTCTCTGGGGATAAGAAAGACAAAAATTTCTCTGCCACAAAGGAATTCCCAATCTGACAATGACAACCAAGTGGAGGAACTCGAACTCCACCATAGGCAGGTTTATAGTTCCCACATTTATGTCTGTCCCCCCATATTCTCCCTCAAGCTTCAGACTCACACCTGGCTCCTGACCCAGGATTTTTACCTGGCCCTCTAACAGCATTTCAAAATTAATATATCTAAAATATGATTTTCTTGCCTCACCCGCTCTTCCTCTTCTCTAGGAACAGAATTGATCTCCTCACAGTCAAATAAACATCCAGGGGTTATTTTTGACTCTTCTCCTTCCCTTTCAAATCCCTACATCCACTCCATCCACAGACCTGTCCATTCTGCCTCCAAAACACATCCTAAACATACTCACTTCAAGTTTATTGTTATCAGCCTGATCCACCACTGGGCTACTCCTGGCCAACAGAGCCCTCTGAGCACAGATGAGAAGGTGCCCTCCCTCCAGGCCTTCACTGCTCAGCACAAGGATGTCCACCAGCAAGCGGGACACGGGCTGAATTGCAACCCTTCCACTTGACCCCCAGGCTGGCCCCCAGTGTAGTATATAACTTGCAGAAACAAGGTCACACCCCCGCCACCATTTTCTCCCTACCACTGCAAGTGAGGGTCCCAGAGTCTGTTCTCCACACAGCATCCAGAGCGGTCTTTTAAAATCTTAAACCCAATCATTTCACTCCCTGCTCAAAACCATTCATTCTCTCCCTTGATGTCCAAGGCCCAGCATGATCTCCTGGCCCGCCCTTACTCGGGTCACTGTTCTCCTCCTTAAAAACATCCAGCTCCCTGCCCTCTGACTGAGGTGCCTACCTGTGTTCTTTCCTACCTGCTAACTTTGGACCACAGTACATAGAACAGGACTAGTCTTAATATTTGGCTTAGCATCTACTCTCATCATTAGCTCATGTAGTCCCAGCCACACTTCATTATTTACTAGTTATTTTTAATAATGTAAGAAGTATGTGTACCTGGCCCTAAGCCAAAACACAGCTGGGACCTTGCCACTGACTTGGGTCTAATGAACCATATGGTCCCCCGGCTTCTCCCTACTGGAGGTAGGCATTAGCACAGATTTCATGTTCCTCATCGTCTTGCTTTCCTATTTATATAATGTTATTACATCTATAAATACACTTGACCTTTGAACAACACAGGCTTGAGTTGTGTGAATCCATTTATATGTGGATTTTTTTCAACAAATATATTGGAAAAATTTTTTGGAGATTTGCAACAATTTGAAAAAACTCACAGGTGAACCATGAAGTCTAAGAATACTGAAAAAAAAATAAGAAAAAGTTGGGTATTATAAAAATACAGTATATAATACATATAACATATAACATGCATTAATCAACTGCTCATGTGATCAATAAGGCTTCCAGTCAACATTACCCAATTAGTAGTTAAGTTCTGGGGAAGCCAAAGTTATTCATGGATTTCTGACTGTGCAAGGGGTCAATGCTCCAATTCCCCCACGTTGTTCAAAGGTCAAGTGTATACATTTTCCTAAAAAGGGTTTTTTATTTCAGTTTTTAATGTCATAAAAGATTATCAGGCTCTATGTAATCTTTTAGACTTAATTTTCACTTAATACATTGCTAAAATCTGGGGCGTCTGTGTGGCTCAGTCGGTTGAGCGTCTGACTTCAGCTCAGGTCATGATCTCACGGTCCGTGAGTTCAAGCCACACGTCGGGCTCTGCGCTGACAGCTCAGATTCTGTTCAGATTCTGTTTCAGATTCTGTGTCTGCCTCTCTCTATGACCCTCCCCCGTTAATGCTCTGTCTCTCTCTGTCTCAAAAACAAATAAACGTAAAAAAAATTTAATGATACACTGCTAAAATCTAATCATACTATTATGTCATTTGGTTTATTTCATTTTTGACTGCTATATAATATTCCTCTGTGTGACAATATCAGAATATTCATCTACTCTTCAAGTACAGATGCTGGAGTTCATTCCAGATTTTCATCATTGAGAACCAGACTGTTACATTTATTCAAATACATGTCTTCTGTTGAATGTGCAAGAGTTTCTCATAGATATAAGCCTAGAAATAAGTTGAACTGTTCAACCACAGGTATATGTTCAAATTAGGATACAATATGAAACTGTTTCGCAGAGTCTTTGTACCAATTCATACTGCCACCAGTGATGTTGGAAGGTCCTGCAAAGCTACATCCTATTCAATCACTTAATAAGGTCAAACTGTCATTTGGGGTCAACCAAATGGGTATATATGGAAATCTCAAGGGGCCTTGATTTACATTTCCCTGATTACTAAAGGTGATATTTGTCACTTCATAGGTTCTGTGGCTATTTTTTTTAAGTAGGCCCAACATGTGGATTGAACTCACTGACCCAGAGATCAAGACCTGAGCTGACATCAAGAGTCAGACAGGGGTCCCTGGGTGGCTCAGTCGGTTGAGCATCTGGACTTCCGCTCAGGTCATGATCTCACAGTTTGTGAGTCCAAGCCCCGTGGGGGGATCTGTACTGACAGCTCAGAGCCTGAAGCCTGCTTCAGATTCTGTGTCTCCCTCTCTCTCTCTCTGCCCCTCTCCCATTCCCTCTCTCTTTCTCTATGAAAAATAAATAAGAACATGAAAAAATTTTTTTAAAAAGAGTCAGACACTTAACCCCCTGTGCCACCCAGGTGCCCCTTCCCCGGCTATTGGTATTTCCTCTCTTGAATGCTTGAATGTCCAAAGCCCACGTAAGGAGAACTTCCCTGACCACTGTCTATGTGAGGCTACCACTCTCCAGTGCATCACTCTGCTCTCTTTTCTTTGTGGTATCTACTATGTCCTGAAATTATCTGCTTTGTTAACCGATAGGTTATCTGCCTCCCTCAACTAAAATATAAACTCCAAGGACCTTGCTTGCTTCGCTCACTCCTCCACCTTCAGGGCCTAGAACAGTGCCAAGCACAGAGTGGATGGATTAATCTGCGAAGACAGAGATATGTTCAGGATTCAGAGTTGTGGTCCATAGTCAACCCTCTTGAGTTGCAATTTCAGCGCCCCCATTCCTCGCTATGTGATCACGAACACATTACTTAAATCATCTGTCCGTGAGTGGTGCCATCTACAAAAGAGATAATAGTAGTCCTCACCTCACAGGGTTATTGTGAGGTTTCAATGAGTTAATGTTTGCAAAGTTCTTAGAACAATGCCAATGAGCATAGCAAGTGCTCCATAAATGTCGATTACAATTATTAATGCGTGACTATCATTATCACGACCCCATGTCTGCCCAGCAGAAGGCACCAAACCAGCCTGGACCTAATGAGCCTCCTCTGGGCCCACAGGTTCTGGTCTCTCCCCCTGGTCTCGCAGATGCCCCTTCCCACAGCCTGGAAGAAAGTAGAGAGTACTTGGGGAAAAGTTTGGGGGGCTGTTGATTTTCCAAAAAATGGTCCAGTCATCCCACATGTGAAAAGGCTGAGTAACAGCGCAGAGTAAGGGAGCCATCAACCCACACACCTTCTAACCCCAGCACCGCGTTACACACAAAATCACGACATTCTCCCTCTCTCCCTTTATTTTCGTACATATCTTCAAAGAGGAGAAAGGAAAGTCGGCAAGGGGTTTTGGCAAAGATATAAAAGTAGACTGGATGAGGAAAGTGGGGAGTGAAGAGGTAAGGCAAGGGAGAAAGGACAGGAGGGGACAGAGATGGAGGGGACATGGGAGATTTCGGGTGGCACTGAGGCCCCGGCCTCTAGAACATTAAAACGCCTAAAATAAAAACATAAAGGAGTCCCTCCACCCCCACCACCCACCCAAGGGAATTTTTCTTTTTAAGGCATGAGTGGGGGCGGGGCAAAGGTAAAGCAGAAAGAGGGTCGGGGAGGGGGCCAGGGGAGGAGTGGAAGCCCAAGGGAAACTTCATTTCACCATCTCACCTGAGGGGGAGGGGGGTGGTCCCCATTAAATCTGTGCAGCCCACCCCAGTCAATGCCACCTCAATCGAGAGCTTACCTCGTTCTGCCACCAGAAGCCCCTTTCCATCTGGAGCCTTCCTTGCCTCAAAGTGGTAAATGCGGCCTTGGTGAAATGCGCCAGGAGGCAAAGCCCAAGTGAGATTCCACGGAGAATTCCGGCAGGTTCCCTGGGAGGAACTGTTTCCATTTGAGAAGGATCGGGAGTCCTGGCCAGGGACCAGCTGCCTCTCCGGGTGTCAGATTCTGTGACAGCTCTCGGCCCGGGAGGGCGCCGCGCCCCTCCCTCCTCCCGGGGTCCGGGGCGTCCAGCACCCGCCGGGTAACCTGGGTTGGGGGGGGCGCGGGGGCCTGGCGGGGGGCGCGGCGGGGGCTGCCGCTCGGGCTCCACCTTCGGAGAACCCAGCTCCTCGCGCGTGCCTCTTCCGCACCGAGGGTGCTCAACACCGACCCCGCTCGCAGGCTGCCCTGCCGGGACTGGGGACTCCCTCCTTGTCGAGTCCTTGACTGGCAGGGACAAGCCCGATCGGCGGGGCCCCCGAGTGCTCAGGCTATTGCCGACCTTGAGGCCACGGAGGGGTGTGCCTGCGCCCCCAAATGAACCACACGCATACACACACACACACTTTCCCCGCCTTGATCGTTCCCTCCCGAGGAAAGTAACCTTCTTTAAGCAGCACCAGCAGCGCAGGGGAGGGCACCCTGCGCCGAAATACGAAAGCCAGCATTATCCCCAAGACCAAATTTGGGGATGGTTTTAATTTTAAGATTTGGATGTAAGCCGCTCAAAGAAAGAAAGGGGAGGGGGGGAAAAAGACACGGAACAAATACTCGTGTGTGTGTGTGTGTGTGTGTGTGCGCGCGCGCGCGCGCGTGTGTTGCAGGGCCGAATTTCGGGTGTTACCCGGAGCTTCCGAGGAAACGGAGGGGGGGTGGTAGGGAGAGCACAGACTGTGATTCCCCCTGTGCATGGTTACAAAGGCATCTGGGTGTCCACTGCCGGCGTGCTCGCCCTCTCGAGCCGGCCGGGGGCGCTCGGAGCGGCCGGGCGCCGCGGGGGTTAAGGCCGCCCCGCTGCGCCGGCTTCCCCGGCAGAGCACGCGCCGCGGCGGGCGGAGGGGAGAGCCCGGAATCTCCCGCCCGCTCCCCCTCCGCCCGGCGCTTCCAGCCCCGCGCTATTTATAGCTCGGCCTCCAGCTGCTGCGGGGAACTCACCAGCCGCGCCGAGCCTTCCGAGCTGGGAGAGCCTTCCAGAGACGGGGAATTTTCATAAATTCTGTGAATGGCAGAAACGTCTCTGGCCCTCTGGATTTTGATTGCTACTGTTCCGTCTGTTTTTCATATATTCCATTAACACGTTTAAAAAAAGAGAGAGAGAGAGGCGAGAGGATTTTGAGACAGGTGAATTGCAGGCAGGCAGTTCGGCATACTGGGGACCTTTTGTGATCAGATGCCTGGAAATGGAAACAAAATTCTCCATGGGTTTACTGGCTTCGGGCTCATTGCATATTTTCTGCAACACTCAACCTGTTTGGGTTTTTGCCTGTCAGGCGCATGGCCAAAAAAAGATATATGAAGCCATTTGAAGAGCAATGAAAAATCACATCCTCTGCCCTCTAAATGCCTTTTTATTGGGGGGGGGGGGGGTCTCAGGGCTGTCTGTCAGCATATACACACAGCTGGGTGGCTCTGTGTCAAATCCCACACCACCCCCCCCACCCCCACCCCCCAGAGAAACAGGCTAGTTATGGTGCTGCGTGGGAGTTCCTGGTCCCAGTGGATCCTGGTAACAGGAGAAAACATTTGCTGTTCCCAGCGGTACCTTGAGCATATTGCTCCGGTCTAGAAGGTCCTAAACCTAATAACTTGCTCCCAACCCCCTCCGTTCAAGCACTCCTTCCTGAATGAGTCATGGAGCCCCCAGTGCTGTGCAAAGGCGCAGGGCCCCCTGGGAGCTTGGGAGGAACACCAAGCAGGATATGCCCTGGCAAAACTTAGGGAAGAAGCCTCTGTCCAGTAAGTGTGGAAAGGAAGCCTGAAGATCTGCGGTAAGGGGTACTAAGCTCCCCAGCCTCTGCCCCTTCTTACCCATCCTTCACCTTCCAGTGTCCAGGTTTTTTCATTTAAGAGCTGATCCCAGGGGCACCTGGGTGGCTTAGTCAGTTAAGCAGCCACTCTTGATTCCCACTCAGGTCACGGTCACACAGTTGGTGAGTTGAGCCCTGCATCGGGCTCTGCTCATAGGGACGAGCCTGCTTTGGATCCTCGGTCTCCTGCTCTCTGCCCCTCCCCTGCTCATAGGTGAGCTCTCTCAAACATTAATTTAAAAAAAAAAAAAAAGCTCCCAATATAGTGAGTTCTTATTTATTTAACTGTATTAAATGAGAATGATCTGAGAATGGGGCTTCTAATAATTGAACTCTGTCTCCAGTTAATCTATGCGCTAAGCAGAAACCCCTTTGGGTTTAGGTCCTTGTTGTTGAAATGCTTTTTCCCTGTATTCACTTTCCTGCCCTAGTCAAGAAAAGGTCCTGGACATACTGTTTCCGGGCTGAATCAGGATCCAGAAATGCCTCAGGCAAATGGTCTGGAGCCCCTTGTCCCGAGTTCTGGCTGTTTATATGATCTCGCTGAATTTATTTTACCCCTTTGTGCTTTGGTTCTTTATCTATAAAATGTGAGTAAGACTCATAGCAGCTTCCTTGTGTGGCTCTTATGAGGTCAAATGAAATAATCTAGGTAAATTGGTTAGACCAGTACCTGCCTGTGACAAAGCTCAAAAGACATTAAATATATTATTAGCACCACACAAACATGAGCGGGAGTTGACTTGATTGAAATTTGTACGAAGCAGTATTTAAATAAAACCTATTTTTTTTCTCTGTAAATCTACTATCTAAGTGGGTTTCCTTTTCGTGGTACTAAAGCAGATATACCCAAGGCATTCCATACATAGAAGAGGCCCCTGGTCACTGACTCTGCCTTTTCTTATTCCAGGGAAAGAAAACCTACCCCCAAAAGGCTTTTAAAAAGTCCTGCTGCTGATCTGTATCACACTCTGACATCGAGGGTAAAGAATTGCCCGCTTATAGTGGTTCACTGCTATCCTGAGGATAATACTTTGATCTATGAAAAGTTGTTGAAACATAAAAACACTCTGTGAAGTTTTCCAAGGGACTATGTAGGGGAAGTATTTCGACTTAGGTGGAAATTCTAAGCTCAGTAGAGGTTTGTATAGTGTCTCATTTCCCCTCCTAAAAATTAGGCTGTAGAAGGCAGGAACTAGGTCCTGTTAAATAGTAGTTCTCTAACAGAGACTGTTCGTCATTTACCCCAGTATTCATCCTCCCTTTCTTTTTTTTTTCATGTTTTTACTTATTTTTGAGAGAGAGTCTCTCAAAAGCATGAGTGGGAGAGGGGCAGACAGAGGGAGACACAGAATCCAAAGCAGGCTCCAGGCTCTGAGCGGTCAGCATAGAGCCCGATGCAGGGCTCGAACTCACGAACCATGAGATCATGGCCTGAGCTGAAGTCAGACGCTTAACCATCAGAGCCACCCAGACACCCCGTCTTTTTTTTTAATGTTTATTTTTGTGTGTGAGAGAGAGAGCAAGCAAGCGAGAAGGGGAGGAGCAGAGAGAGAGGGAGACACAGAATGCAATGTAGGCTCCAGTCTCTGAGCTGTCAGCACAGAGCCCAAAATGCAGGGCTCAAACCCACAAACCGCAAGATTATGACCTGAGCCAAAGTCAGACGCTTAGCCCAGGCACCCCCATCTTCCATTTCTTTAGAAGAGAACCCTTGAATTTTAGACTTGCAGTCAGATGTGGCTGGCCGATTCTGGCCAATGAGCTAGAAAAAAAAAGTCACGTAGAGGGTCCCAAGAAATCCTCCCCCCAGAGATACCTGGTGGTGGTGGTGGTGGTAGTTGTGTATTGTGTCAACCTAGCTAAGATGAAACTGTGTTTCCCAGAATCCGCTTCTCTGTATGGTTCTGGGCTAGGATGGGGCCCAGGAGAAATGTGCACGAGGTTTGGAAGGTGCAACGGAAGCAGCAGCCATATTTATACTAGGAAGGTCAGTGTAAAGTCAAGTGATGTCGGCCCTCATGCACCTTGTGAGGGATCAGCTGACTCACGGTGTCAGCATGACGAAGCAACCAGGTCTGCAGCTATTCCCACTGGATCCTGCAGCTTCTCCGGCTCCCAAAGTGCATGCTAGCTGCATTGACAGAGGGTGCCAGCTCTTCCTCCAGGTCATCAGCGTCATTAGCATTGGGGATTTGGAGGTGGCTAGCACTTAGTGAAGGTTCCTCTTTGTCCCAGTGGTTCCAGGGTATCCTTGTTCTCTCTCTCTCACTTCCTGTTTGTTATCAGTCAGGGCTCCACCAGGGAGACAGAACCCGTGGGAGATATCTATTAAGACAATTCTTGCAGGGAAGGAACTTATGCTGAAAGCTGGCGAGGTGAGTCCAAAATCTGTAAGGCAGGCCATCAAGAAGGACAGGGCAGGCTGGACCTCTCAGGCACGAGGTGACACTTCAATCGAAAGGTGGAATTTCTTCATCTGGGAAGTTTGAGTTCTACCTTTCAACTGATTAAGTCAGGTCCGCCCAGACAATCAAGGATAATCTTCCTTAAATGATTAGAGACTTTAGTCACATATACAAAATATCTTCACAGCAACATACCCAATGACCTTGGACTATAGCCCAGCCAAGTCGACACAGAAAACTAACCATGAAAAGGCCCATCTTTCCTTTGAGAATTAGTCATTTACTTCAGTATCCATAGTTTCCATAATACCAACACAGATCATGAACAGTTTCACTCACGCCCACAGCATTTCAAGCCCGTGTTGTTCAAGGATCAAGTGTATTAGGGTTGTGATTGCTTGTTGGTGCTCTGGTTACAGAGTTGCCTAGGTTTTTAGTGATCAGGAGGAAGCAACAGGGGTGCCTGGGTGGCTCAGTTAAGCCACCTGACTGACTTTGGCTCAGGTCATGTTCTTGCAGTTCATGGGTTCAAGCCCCCTGTCCGGCTCTGTGCTGACAGCTCAGAGCCTGGAGCCTGCTTCAGATTCTGTGTCTCCTTCTCTCTCTGCTCCTCTTCTGCTCACGCTCTCTCTCTCTTTTTCAAAAATAAATACACATTAAAAAAAAAGGAAACAATAAATTTTAACGTCTAACCTTATGTTCTTAAGGTGGATGATACTGAAGTACACCAATATCCAGATTTCCTCTAACTTTCAGGACACAGAGGATGATACTTCTTCACAACCTTACCAACGTGGAGTTTTCCAACTCTCTCCTCCTAAAGCCACATGTGAGGTCTCCCTATGCGTGATTGGATAACAAAATCTTAAAATATGTGGTGGCTTTAGTAGTTGTTCTGTTCATGCTCAGAAAACTCATCATGGAAATTATAAAACCAGTGGAAAAATATTTGGTAGCGTTGTCACCTACAAAAATATGGGGGTACGTTAGTACCAATGAACAAGCAACAGTGGAAAATTGGCAATGAGTCTGGTGAAGAATTGTGTGAACAGACCTCTCTGAATGGGCAAAAAATGTGAGGTATTCAACAAAGGGTGACCTCAGCAGAGGAGATTTTAATAACTAACTGGAGAAAATGACCTGTTCTATGGATACTAGTTATACTCTCTTCCCACCCACCCTGTCATCATTCAGTGGCCTCAGGAACAAAGCAGCCATGATTCAGTGGTGGTTATACATAGATTCAGCAACATGGATTTCCACTCACCAAGGCTGACCACTGCTGAGTCCCAATCTGCCAGAAGCAAGAACAAAACTCAGACCCCAATATGGTGCCATCACCCAGCTATTTAGTGGCAGGTTGATTACACTGGACCACTTCTATCATGGACAGGGCAATATTTTGTTCATACCAGAAAAGGCACTCTGGGTATGTATTCATCTTCCCTGCATGCAATGCTTCTGCCAAAATCCCCATCCATGGACTTACATAATACCTTATCCACTGTCATGATACTGGAACTCATGGCACTGGAACTCAAGGACCTCACTTAACAGCAAATGAAGTGAGGCAATGGACCCATGCTCATAGAATTCACTGATATCACCATGTTCTCCACCACCCTGAAGCAGCAGGCTTGGGGGAATGGTAGAATGGCCTTTTATTTATTTATTTTTTCAATATATGAAGTTTATTGTCAAATTGGTTTCCATACAACACCCAGTGCTCATCCCAAAAGGTGCCCTCCTCAATACCCATCACACACCCTCCCCTCCCTCCCACCCCCCCATCAACCCTCACTTTGTTCTCAGTTTTTAAGAGTCTCTTATGCTTTGGCTCTCTCCCACTCTAACCTCTTTTTTCTTTTCCCTTCCCCTCCCCCATGGATTTCTGTTAAGTTTCTCAGGATCCACATAAGAGTGAAAACATATGGTATCTGTCTTTCTCTGTATGGCTTATTTCACTTAGCGTAACACTCTCCAGTTCCATCCACGTTGCTACAAAGGGCCATATTTCATTCTTTCTCATTGCCACGTAGTACTCCATTGTGTATATAAACCACAATTTCTTTATTAGAATGGCCTTTTAAAAACCAAGTTAGCAAAAAAAAAAAAGTTTAAAAACCTAGTTACAGTGCCAGCTAAGTGGCAAAGAACTTGACCAAACTGTGTCCTATGTTTTGTGGAAAGTAGAAATTTAAGGTGATGAACTAGGGGCACATGGGTGGCTCAGTCAGTTGAGCATCTGACTCTTGATCTCAGCTCAGCTCACGATCTCATAATTGGTGGGATCCAGCCTGGCATCAGGCTCTGGCAATGACAATGTGGAGCCTGCTTGGGATTCTCTCTCTCACTCTCTTCCCTCCCTCTTTCCCTCTCTCAAAATAAATAAATAAAACTTTTTTTTTAAAGCTGATGAACTTGGATATTTAGCAGAGAGGACTTTTAGGCAAAGTGTTGAGGGTGCATCCTAGTTCCATAACAGAAACTACTTATAGTAAAATGGGAAAGGAGAGAGATAAATTAATTACTGAGTAAAAAGAGAACAAGAACTTGAAGAATTGGAAGGTGCTTAGTGATCCATAAGGAAGGGAGGGAGGGAGGGAGGAAGGGAAGGAGGGAGGAAAGGGAAGGAAGGAAGGAAGGAAGGAAGGAAGGAAGGAAGGAAGGAGTGGAGTGAAGGCATGTAAGCATGTCCTGGAAAGAACACCAAGGGTGTGTTTGGAAAATTATCTGATAAAGAGATCATAGGTTCGATTCATTGGTTTAATCAGCCATCCTGGCAGGAGTGAGGTCTAGAGATGGTACTATGTCCGCAGGGACACTACCAGTAAGGACTACAGGGGGCAGAGGCAGGATGAAATGAAGAAAGCCTATAGGAATTCTGGGGGTCCTATAGGATGGGACAGTACAGCTATTTGGCTGCCACATGCATGATATTATAGTTCAAAAAAAGGAAAGAATGATCCCAAGGGCGATTCAGAAATCAGGGCTGTCACTGCCACCACAGACCTGGGGGGCAGCGCCAGCTCCTTCTTGTTTTCTAAGGTAAGGCTGTCTCCTCCTTATCTGCATTGGGCCAGGGGCAAGGCTGTGACACGGAGCCTCAGACAACAGTGCTGTCACCCAGTCATGCCCCAGTGGGCTTGGAGAGCAGAAAGGAGGGAGCCAGAGAGGATGACTCTGGAGCCTTAAGATGTAATGGGGGGGGGGGGAGGGGCAACAGATCTAATGGAATTCATCTTGCTAGGTCTTGGACTTGCTTGGGACCTTTCACCCCTTTTGTCTTGCCATTTTCTCCCTTTTGGAAGGGGAGTGTCTGCCCTGTGCCTGGCCCACCATGACGGTTTGGAAGTACATAACTTGTCTGGCTCCACAGATTCACAGCGGGAAAGGCATTTTGCCTCAGGATGAATCAGGTCTCCTGTCTCCCCCATTCCTGACTTAAAGGATATTGAGATAAGCCTGGGGACTTGGAGTTGATGCTAGAATGAGTTAAGATTTGGGGGACTCACAAGTCAGAGAAAGACAAATGTCATATGACTTCACTTATATGTGGAATTCAAGATACAAAACAGATGAACACAAGGGAAGGGAAGCAAAAATAATATAAAAACAGGGAAGGGGACAAAAACCTAAGAGACTCTTAAATACAGAGAACAAACTGAAGTTGCTGGAGGGGTTGTGGGGGGGGGGCGCTAAATGGGCAAGGGGCATTAAGAAGGACACTTGTTGGGATAAGCCCTGGGTGTTATATGTAGGGGATGAATCACTGGAATCTACTTCTGAAATCATTATTGCTAATGATATATATATCATTACTATATACTAGCTAATACTATATGCTAACTTGGATGTAAATTTAAATAAATACATACTTACATACATACATATTTCAGAATGCAAACTTAAAAAAAAAAAGAATTTTGGGACTGAATAAAAGGGGGAGGGAACTCCTGGGTGGCTCAGTTGGTTAAGTGTCCACCTCTATTTCTGCTCCGATCATGATGTCACAGTCTGTGAATTCGAGCCCCATGTCAGACTCTGCTCTGACAGTGCAGAGCCTGCTTGGGGTTCTCTCTGCTTCTCTCTCTGTCTGTCCCCTGTTCATGCTATCTCTCTCAAAATAAGTTAAAAGAAGAAGGAGGAGGAGGTGGACAAGGAGGAGGAGGAGTAGCAGGAGGAGGAGGAGGAGTAGAAGGAGAAGGAGGAGAAGGAGAAGGAGGAGAAGGAGAAGGAGGAGGGGGAGGAGGAGAAGAAGAAGGTGGAGGAGCAGAAGAAGGAGAAGGAGGAGGAGGGGGAGGGGAGGGGGAGGAGGAAGGGAGGAAGAAGAAGAAGAAGAAGAAGGAGGAGGAGGAGGAGGAGAAGGAGAAGAAGGAGAAGGAGGAGGGGGAAGGGGAGGGAGAGAAGGAGGGGAAGAAGAAGAAGAAGGAGGAGGAGGAAGAGGAGGAGGAGAGAAAGAACAAGAAGGAGGAGGAGAAGAAGAAGAAGGAGAAGGAGAAGGAGAAGAAGGGGAGGAGGAGAAAGGAGAAGAAGGAGGAGGAAGAGAAGGAGAAGAAGGAGGAGGAGGAGAAGAAGAAGGAGGAGGAGGAGGAGAAGAAGGAGGAGGAGGGGGAGGGGGAGGAGGAGGGGAAGAAGAAGAAGAAGAAGAAGAAGAAGAAGAAGAAAGAAGAAGAGGGAGGGGGAGGAGGAGGAGGGGGAGGGGAAGGAGGAGAAGGAGGAAGAGGAGAAGAGGAAGAAGAAGGAGGAGGAGAAGAAAGAATTTGGGGGCTGCTAGGAGGAAGTGAATTTTTTTGCATGTGAAAAGGGCCTGAATTTGCTTGGGGTCAGGCAGAGAAAAGAATGCTATGGACTGAAACGTGTGCCTTCAAAATTCCTCTGTCAAAGCCCTAATGCCTAGTGTGACTATACTTAGATATAGGACCTTTCTGGAGGTAATTAAGGTTAAATGAGGTCATAAGGTTGGACCTTAATCCAATATGACTTCTGTCCTCATAAGAGAGAGAGAAAGAGACAGACACGAAGCGCCAACACACAAGAGAAAAAAACAGGTGAGGACACAGCCATCTGCAAGCCTCCTGAAGGGCCTCAGGAGAAATCAGTGCTGTCAGCCAATTGATCTTGAATTTCTGGCTTCTGGAACTGTGAGAAAACAAATTGCAAGCTGCCCAGTCGGTGGTGTTTTGCCATGGCGGCCCTGGAGGACTAACACAGGTTGTACACGACAAGGTAAAATTTTTTTAAAGTTGAGCTCCTGGGGTGCCTGGGTGGCTCAGTCAGTTAAGCGTCTGACCTCAGTTCAGGTCGTGATCTCACAGTTCATGAGTTCGGGCCCCACGTTGGGCTTTGTGCTGACAGCTCAGAGCCTGGGGCCTGCTTCGGATTCTGTGTCTGCCTCTCTTTCTCTGTCCCTCCCCTGCTTGCTCTCTCTCTCTCAAAAAATAAACACTAAACAATTAAAAAAAAAAGTTGAGCTCCTGAAAGAATTGGCTGGGTTCCAAATAAAAGTGGAACAGAGTAAAGAGAACACAAAATATTTGGGGACTTGCAAAGTTAAAAGACAACTTTTCCATGACTTTGGAAAGTAAAAGCTAAGCTCAAGAATGCCTTTAAGAGACAAATGTCCGTATTTTAAAAATTGAACTGTATTTACAAACACTGAAATTCACAGATTTTAAGTACACAGGGTGGGGACTTCTGGCAATTATATGTAGCCCATCAAAAGACAAGATTTTCACATCCCTTTGCAACCTCTCTCTATCCTGGCCCCAATCAGCAACTGCTTTCTATAGATCACTATAGATTAAATGTGGCTTCCTTAGAATTTCATAGAATAAGTTCATACAGTATGTACTTCTGTTCATCTGGCTCCTTTCACCCAGGATACGTATTTTAAAAATTCATCATGTTGCTATGGGTATCAGAAAGTCATTATGTTTTTTGCTAAATTGTATACCGTTGTGGGGATGACTACAATTTATTTGTCATTCCTACTGATGAAAATTTGGATCATATACAAGCCTCTGTGTAAATACATGTTCTTATTTCCCTTGGGTAATTATCTAGATCAGAATTGTTGGGTCTTTTTTTTTTAATGTTTATTTTTGAGAGAGAGCAAGAGAGACAGAGCGCCAGAGGGGAAGGGGCAGAGAGAGAGGGAGACACCGAATCAGAAGCAGGTTCCAGGCTCTGAGCTGTCAACACAGAGCCTGATGTGGGGCTCGAACCACGAACTGTGAGATCATGACCTGAGCCGAAGTCAGACACTCAACTGACTGACCCACCCAGGCACCCCATAGAATTGTTGGATCTTAAGACATGTATGTGTTTATCTTGATGAGAAAATGCTGAAGAATCTTCCAATATGGTTGACAGATGACAGATCCTTTTCCTCCACATACTCATCAACGCTTGGGGGTTCTCAGTCTTCCCATTGTAGCCATTAAATTTGCATAGGGTGGGATCTCGTTGTGACTTTAATTTGCATTTCTCTGATGCCTAATGATGGTGAGCGTTGTTTCCTGTGCTTATTGACCATTTGTATGTGCTCTTTTGTGAGGTGTCCGTTCAAATCTTTGGATCGTGTTATACTGGACTATTTGTCTTTTCCTTATGAGTTGTAAGAACTTCTTTATATATAATAATATTTATATATTTAAATATATTTTTTGAAATATATATTTAATATATATATAGGGACGCCTTGGTGGCTCGGTCGATTAAGCATTGGACTTTGGCTCAGATCACCATCTCGCAGTTCATGAGTTTGAGCCCTGCATTGGGCTCTGCACTGATGATGCGGATCCTGCTTGGGATTCTCTCTTCCCCTCTCTCTTTGGCCTTTCCCCACTTGTGCTCTCTCTCTCTCAAAATAAACAAAAATAAAACAAAAATAAAATAATAATAAAACAATATATATACAAATATATATATTTAAAATATACATAAAAAACTCTTATATGTATTTTATGTATGTATTGGATATTTTCATTCAATCTGTGGTTCCTGTTTTCAGCCTCTTGATGGCGTCTTCCAAATAGTTCATGTCTGAATAATAATAAGGTACTTTAGGGGCGCCTGGATGGCTCAGTTGGTGAAGCATCCAACTTGGGCTCAGGTCATGATCTCATGGCTTGTGGGTTCAAGCCCCATGTCAAGCCCTGTGCTGACAGCTCAGAGCCCAGAGCCTGCATCGGATTCTGTGTCTCCCTCTCTCTCTGCCTCTCCCCTGCTTATGCTATCTCTCTGTCTCTCAAAAATAAATAAAACATTAAAAAAAATTTTTAATAAAGTAATTTTGGTGTTTATCAAAAAAAAACACTTTGCTTATCCCAAGGTCATAATAGTTTGTACCTATATATTATTCCAGAATATGTATAACTTTAGCATTCATGATTATGTGAATGTTGCATTTCAAGTGAACAGACTGCATTTTTCTCTACACATTTTTATTGACTATTGGGTCTGTTACTGTTGACTTGAGTTTCTTTCCAATTATGAGTCTTATTTTCCCAATGTTTTGTATCAAGTAATTCTTTGGAATACTGGATATCGGGAAGTTTATACTGTTGAGATTCTTGATTTTGCTGTCTTCCTTTAATGAGTGTGGACCATTAAGTTACTTGCTGTTGAGTGTGATCCTTTCAAGTTTTGTTTTTAAGCTCTGTGAGGGTCTACAGTAGCTCCACAACTGAGGAGTGTCCCTTCTTGGTCTCTACTGAGTGGTTATTGGGAACTCTTCACCATGGCCCTGGGTGGGTTCTGGGAATTGTTCAGTTCATGGATCCCCAGTTGCTCTTGCCTCAACTTCCAGAATTTCATCCCATGCACAAGCAGAGTGCTGTGCAGCTAAACAGCCTAAGGGAATTCATAGTCGGATTTCTGGAGCTTTTTTTTCCATGGCATTTTCCCTCTCTGGATCTCTTTTCCACAAGTTTTAGCTACCTGGACACCTCTGCCTTCTCAAGTCATTGAGGCAACTTCAGTTCTTTTTGACATCCTCGTCCTGCCTCACAGTTCCAAATGTGCCTCCAGGTAGAAAGCTAGGTCATCCTAGGGGCGTCGATTGAGCATCCACCTTCAGCTCAGGGCATGATCTCACGGACTGTGGATTCAAACCCCGCATGGGCTCTCTACTGTCAGCTCAGAGCCTGCTTCGGAAACTGTCTCCCTCTCTCTCTGCCCCTCGCCTCACTCTCTCTCAAAAATAAATAAATGTTAAAAAAAAAAAAAGAAAGAAAAATAAAAAGAAAGCTAGGCCATCCTAGAGCTCAGCTCATTTGTTTCCTTTTTGTTAGTGATTACAATCCTGTGCGGCTTCAACCCAGTGTCAGAAACCACTTAATTCCCAGCTTTCTAGTTGTGTAAAGGCATGTTTCTCCATCATGGTCAGAGGTAGAAATCCTGATTTGCAGCTTTTCAACGAGAAATAAATGACTCAGTGGGGAGCCTGGGTAGCTCAGTTAGTTAAGCGTCCCACTCTCGGTTTCGGCTTAGGTCATGATCTCACAGTTGGTGAGTTCAAGGCCTGCTTCGGGCTCTGTGCTGACAGTGTGGAGCCTGCTTGGGATTCTCTCTTTCTTTCTCTCTCATTCTCTCTTGGCCCCTCCCCCACTCGTGCTGCCTCTCTCTCTCTCAAAATGGATTTTAAAAAAGCTTAAAAAAATCTTTTTAATTAAAAAAAGAGAAATGACTCAAGGTAAGGTGTGTAATATGTGACTCTTGCACCAATGCCAACAGACTTGAGGGACCTTCCATTAAGCCAAACAGCAGAGAGAGGGATGTGCTTGACCAATTTTGTCCATGTAGCAGTTTGGAGAGCCTTGACCAAAAAAGAATGAATGGTGACTCTTCATTCTTTTGAATGAAGTGGGGCTTTATCTGCTTCTGGCTGACAGAGATTGCTAGAATCAAATAGATAAGATTCCATGAAACTTTTGAGAGAGTTGTACTAACAAAAGAACCAGAAGCCCATGACTATTTCAGACCTAAAATGACTCTTGGTCACCCAGATGCCCATACACAGAAAGTGATCTGATAAAAAGTAACACAACAGGGGTGCCTGGGTTGCTCTGTAGGTTTGAGCATCTGACTCTTGGTTTCAGCTCAGCTCATGATCCCAGGGTTGTGGGATCAAGCCCTATGTTGGGTTCCATGCTGAGAGTGGAGGTTGCTTAGGATTCTTTCTGTCTCTCTCTCTGCCCCTTTCCCTCTCTTGTGCACTCATTCTGTCTCTCTCTCAAGTTTAAAAAAATGAAAAGGAAGACCCTCCAAGAGGGCAGAGCTAAGAGCCATGGAGAACAGTGAGCAAAAGATTTCCTCATCACAGTATTTTCAGGGCCTAATTACAGAACAGTCCTCACTCCCAGAGTATATGGCCCTCACTTTGTCTGCCAGTGGGATTTCAGAAATAGTACATGACCTAATGACTCCTGTGCGCCTTCCATTTTTTTCCTTACCACCAATGGGATTGTTTATTGCTATCACCTTATCTTTGCTCTACCCTATATATTGGGTATGTGGCATGGAGTAGAGGGAGATCAACTGTGTTTTAATTTCAGAGATCTTTGGACCAACAGCGACCACATCTGATTCTGATAACCACAGCGCATTATGCTTTGATATAAATGAGCATTTGAGATCATCTCCCTTATCAAGGGTTGAGTATCTCACACGATGGGAAGAAGAATGTACTGGAAATTTGGTGATCAGATTTGCAGTCTATGGGAAGCCCTCCCAAGTGCTTGCCAGTATTCCGTTCTCTTTTACTTCTGGCAACCCAGATGACTGCACTTTTCCAGCCTGCTGAAATTAGGATAGCTATGTGAAATATGAGTGAAAATGACATATGTCCCTTTGGGGCAGAAGTATTTAATTCCATTTCAAGAATTTCTGGCTCTCTGCTCCTCTATTAAGCTGGACCCTAAATAACCCCAGTTGGAATGGCAGCATTAGGAGATGGTGTTGCCTCCATCGGACTATGAGGAACAGATCCTTTTGCCAACCAACTTTGGGTATCTAGCTTCAGTGACAAATTCAAATTTGTCCTTTAAAGTCACTAAGAGGGGCGCCTGGGTGGCACAGTCGGTTAAGCGTCCGACTTCAGCCAGGTCACGATCTCGCGGTCCGTGAGTTCGAGCCCCGCGTCAGGCTCTGGGCTGATGGCTCGGAGCCTGGAGCCTGTTTCCGACTCTGTGTCTCCCTCTCTCTCTGCCCCTCCCCCGTTCATGCTCTGTCTCTCTCTGTCCCAAAAATAAATAAATAAAAATAAATAAATAAATAAATAAATAAATAAATAAAAAAATAAAGTCACTAAGAAACAGGACACCTGGGTGGTGGCTCAGTCGCTTAAGCGTCTGTCTTTTGGTTTTGGCTCAGGTCATGATCTCACAGTTTGTGAGTTCGAGCCTTGTATTGGGCTCTGTGCTGGCAGTGTGGAGCCTGCTTGGGATTTCTCTCTCCTCTCTCTCTCCCCCTCCCCAATTCATGCTGTCTCTGTCTCTCTCAAAATAAATAAATAAAATTTAAAAATTTAAAAAAAGAAAAAGAAAAAGAATAAAGTCACTAAGAAGCATTTGTTGTTCTTATTAACCCATCATAGCTTAGTTTATTCCAATACAGTCCTGTTTTAGTAAGTGATTTTGTAGAACATGAGATTATAGTAAAACCTTGGATTGTAACTTGTTCTGCAAGTGTTCTGCAGGAGGAGCAAATATTTCTAATAAATTTTAACTTGACAAACAAGCGATGTCTTACAATACAAGTAGTATATGACGCTGAATGTCACATGATCACAACCGACCAATGGTTCTTCTCTTTCTCTCTGGCTGCAGGATTGTAGGTGATCATCAGTGCAACATCACATTTCCACGAAATCCTCAAAAGGAGGCAAAAGCAAGTGTCATTGGATAGGTTCCTTGTTAAAGTTGCACGAAAAGAAAGATTTCATTGAGCCAATAGATAGCAGAGATTCCATGAATGATAATGAAAGTCATCCTACACAATAACCCTTCTCTCTCCGGTCTCCCTCACACCAGCCACAAAGTTTTTCAAAGGTAAGCACAGGTTCATTTGTTTATTGTTGTTTATATTTTGTATTTTCTTAATTATTTTGTATTATATCACGATATAGTAATCATTTTTATATGAATACTTTTGGATTGTGGAACGAATCATCTGAGTTTCCATTATTTCTTATGGGGAAATTCGCTTTGATATACAAGTGCTTTGGATTACAAGCGTGTGTCTGGAACCAATTATGCTCACAAACTAAGGTTTGACTGTACTTAGAAACTCAAATACCAGCTCTAGAAGACCGACCTGTACTGAGTGCAAATGGTTTATCACCTGCCTCCTCAACAGACCATAGATTTCATGAGGGTCAGGATTCTCTATCTTCTTTGCTGTTCTATCTCCCCAGTACCTAGTACAGTACCTAAGATAAGATAGGTTCTTAATACTTATTTTTTAAATAAACGAGTGTGTGCCTGAGCATAACAAATTACTGCTCTTATACTCCATTTCATCATCTCAGAGCAATAACTTGATTCTGTGTCCACAGTCCTGGAAGTAATAATTAAAGATTAGGACTACTTATGTAGATCAACTCATCCATATCTTCAAAAGAGAAAGGACTTGTTACACCAGGATTTTTCATTTTTGATACTGGGCCAATCCTACAAATAAATACTAAACTTGCCATACACACACAATTTAGTTTTCCTCCTCAAAAATGAATAGACATTGAAAGAAAAGAAAATTTGTCACCCTTACTGTGAGAGACAAATACTCTTTCCTAGCAACTGTGACAAACAGGGGAGAGAATACATGGATATTTTGCAGAATATCAAATGTTAACACATACACAATGTACTCGCTGGAAAGCAGTGATTTATTTTGACATGTGGTGGGCTTACTGTGAGACCAACATATGCTAAACCAATGCAGAAAATGCTGTTAACGTATAATTTAATGAATGCTTTATCTAAAATGTAGTCTTTGCTAATTGCTTAAAGTAGTGAGATAGTAGGTATTTAATTTATACTTAGGGAAATCGCTATGACAAGGTTAAGTTTTATCAGCTTGTTGGTCAATTTATATTTTAATAATTGAATTCAAGTGTTGGAGGTATTTCGAAGTCTATTATGCCATAGAATCATAGTGAACCAAGGACACTTGGAACCCGCATTTTATACAATAACTTACATAAACAATTTTTTTCTGTATACATTTTCTCTGATTTTCAAAGAAAACTTCTTCTACTTTCTCTTTTATGCACTCTGACAGAAGAAATAAAGAACACAACAGTTGGAAATGAAGATAAATAAAAACCCTCCTCTCACTTTTAGGTAAAAGAGTACCCATAGTCATTAAAAAACAGTAAGAAAATAAGAGAAATTCTCATAAGCATCTGAATCTAACATTTAGTACTTCCATTTCTTTAAATAACAAGTCTTTGGTTTTGCATATAATAATGAGTTCAAACTTTTGGGCTCCTACAATTAGGTCCTTACAAGGAGGTAAAAAGTTAGGGACACACGGGATTTTTCCTCATTTTCCTGAGACCTGAACGAAGGTCAACAGTAATTCAGCTACAGCTGCATTGCACCTCCCACTCTCTGCCCAGAAATGTCAACACAAAGAGGAGCTGATTTACCAACAAGAGTAGTGCAAGTTCAAAGACAGACAAATAATGGCCTTAAAAGTAGCCATCAAATAGAACTGAATACTCACCAATGATATCTTTCAAGAAGGAGGATAAATAAAGCCATTTTCATTACCTATAGCTTATCACTACAGAAACCGGTAAAAATTGCCCCAGGGCCAAAACCTGCTGATCCCAGGAGGAAAGTCAAAGTCATAGAAGAGAGAGAATGCACCGAAGTGGAAACATAAAGGTAGTGTGTCCTTGTGGGAATTACTCTACAGCCTTTCCAGGGAGATGTGCATGTTTTTCCAAATCTCAAATCACAAGAAAATGAGGTGAGACACTGAGAAAATTGAGAAAACCATAATTCTGCTGTGAGGTTTAATGTTTAATCAATACAGTGACATTACCAGTTCAAAGGAATCTACCAACATGGAAGAGAAACCAAGGAAGCAGGAAACACTAGCAGGTGTCTGGAAGGTGGAGGAGAGAAGGTCTCACTGGAAACCGCCACCATGTTGTAAGGCTGTCCTGTCTGCTGCCAAGAACAAGTCAGTCCTGCAAATAAAATCAAAGTTAAGACATTTATGTGCATAATACACTCCATACAATTCCTCTGAGTGGACTTCTAAAAAATATCAGGTTTGGTAGCAAAGTAAGTCCTTACATTGGCAACGCTGATGTGTGATTCTGTGAAGCACTGTCCATCTTGCTAGGGAACTGGAATGTTACTTTTCCTTTGATACTACCCCATAACAGTTGCTGGTTTCTCCACTGTTTGAATCTTCATTATGAGCTACCCTTAGAGGAAACGCAGAGCAAGGTGATGTAAACGTTGAATTTTATGGTGGAATATTCTTTCATAAAATCAGAAACTGACCTAAAACCCAAATTAGTACAACAACGTGTCAATTTCAACAGCAAAACTGAACCAGGGCAAGCAGACAAATATTTTTATCACTATAAAATTATTATAAAAGGACGGGCTTCAAATGTCCATCGACAGACGAACGGATAAAGATGTGGTATAGACATACAATGGAGTATTACCCGGTGATCAAAAAGAATGAAATCCTGCCATTTGCAACAATGTGGGTGGAACTAGAGTGTATTATAGTATATACACTATAGAGTGTATTATAGAACTAGAAGTGTATTACAGAGTGTATTTTACGAAGCAAAATAAGTCAGTCAGAGAAAGACAAATATCGTATGACTTCACTCATATGTGGAATTTAAGATGCAAAACAGATGAACATAAGGGAAGGGAAGCAAAAATATATGAACACAGGGAAGGGGACAAAACATAAGAGACATTTAGATATAAAGAACAAACTGGGGGTTGCTGGAGGTGGTGTGGGTGGGGTGATGGGCTAATTGGACAAGGGGACATTAAGGAGGACACTTGTTGGGATGAGCTCTGAGTGTTACATGTAGGGGGTGAATCACTGGATTCTACTACTGAAATCATTATTGCATTACATGCTAACTAACTTTGATGTACATTTAAAAATTAAAAAAAAAAATGGGCTTGGGGCACCTGTATGGCTCAGTTGGTAGAACATGAAACTCTTGATAGTAGGGTCATGAGTTTGAGCCTTATGTTGAGCAGAAATTACTAAACTAAAATATAAAATAATAAAATAAAATCAGGCAGGGAGTGCAAATATGGCAAATTTAAAAAAAAAATACCATGGTCTGTAGCTGCAGCCACAGCCAACATGATGCTGAGAAAGAATATTATACCCATAATTGCTTATATTAGAAGAAAAATAAATGGTAGACATTAAACAAAGAAAACCAGGAAAAGTCCAAATGAAGTAAAAGGAATGAAATAATAAAATAAGATCAGAAATAAATAAGATAAAATACAAACATACAATAAAAACGATCAACAAAATCCAGGCTGGTACTTTGGAAAAGCCTAGCTTAAAAAAATCTCCATCAAGATTAATCCAGGAGAAAAAAAACAGTCATAAATAAACAATATGAGTAATGCAAAGGGAAATTGAACTGATTAAGATTAAAAAGATTAAAAATAACACATGACGGGCTTCATATCAGTATATTTGAAAACTTGGACGAACTGCACACACTCTTCAAAAAATACAAATTACCAAACAGATTCAAGAAGAAATAAAATATTATTGTTTGACACATTGAATCAATAGTTTGCATTCTTTCCCACAAGTACAGCATCAAGCCTAGACAGATTTTTAGGCAATTGCTATTAAATATTGTACTTAATAGAAGCAGTTATAATAGTAGTGGTAATAATAGTAATAATAATTACAAACTTAAACCAACCAACGGGAAAAAAATGAAAAACTACAACTCAACTCGTTTTATGAGACGAGGATAAATCTACTATGAAAACATGACAGATGCCATATAAATACAAATTCTTGGCTGTTTGGGGGGCACCTGAGTGCCTCAGTTAAGCATCTCACTTTGGCTCAGGTCATGACCTCACAGTTTGTGGGTTCAAGTCCTCGGTCGGGCTCTGTACTGTCAGGGCAGCATGTTGCTTTGAAATCTCTGTCTCCCTCTCTCTGCCCCACCCCCACTTGCACTCTCTCTCCCTCTCTCTCTCTATCAAAAATAAATAAACATTTTAAAAAATTCTTGGCTGCTTTCAATAACAAAATATATGCAAATGTTCTAAGCAAAATATTAGTAAGCCAAAGAAACAATATAAAAAAGATATTGCAATGAAGATGCACCAGCCCAGAAATGGAAAGGTATTTAGTTATCAGATAATCTCTTAGTTTATTAGTAGTAGAATAATAAATAGAAATGTCTTTATATTTCTATAATTAACACAATTATATTTCTTTCTCATTAATATAAATGTCTGAAGGACGTAAAGTTTTCTTTGCGTGAAGCTTTAGTTATACTCTCCTACTTCTGGTTGAAAATTTTTTCTCATTTTTGAAAATGTGTATAAAATATTCAGTTTCCATTTTGATTTCCTTTTCGATACAGACATTTTTAGCAATGCATTCATACATTTCACATAGTTAAGATTCTGATCATTGGCTTTATGGGATTATGATGGGAGAATATAGCCTGTAAATATTTCTACATTTTAGAATTTACTACACTTTATTTGTCCAGGTACATGACTGGTTTCAGAAAAGAAAAAAAACAAAAACAAAAACAGTTCTATGAGCATGAAAAAGCAAAGTTTATTTGATCATGCTGTACAAATTTGTCAAATTTGTCATCTCTACCATGTTCTTATCTCTCCCAATTGCTAAAAAACCATAGATATGTATTTATAGGTTGCATTATTTTTTTTACTTGTTTTTTAACGTTTATTTTTGAGAGAGAGACAGAGACAGAGTGCAAGCAGGGGAGGGGCAGAGAGGGACAGAGGGAGACACAGAATCCAGAGCAGGCTCCAGGATCCAGGCTCCAAGCTGTCAGCACAGAGCCCGACGCAGGGCTCGAACTCAGGAAGCAAACCGTGAGGTCATGACCTGAGCTGAAGTCAGATGCTCAACCGACTGAGCCACCCAGGCACCCCTGTTAGTTGCATTATTTAAACTCTCTCTTTAATTCATTAAATTCAGAAGGACATATATTAAGAGGCATCGTTTTGTTTTCATTTTGCTCTCTTTGTATTTTGAGGACTTTCTGCTTCATGCGCTTAGCAATTTTTATTTGGTTATTCAAGTTTGTGGTTGTTTTATCTTCTTGGTGGGTTGTAACTTTTATGACTACTTAACATCCCTTCATCTCATTAAATGCTTTTGCCTTTGAATGTTCTTTTATCACATCAGATACATTCCCAGGGTTCTGGTTTGAATTTGCCTTATATATCTTTGCTTCATCTTTCACTTTTGACATTTCTTTCTCATTTCAAATACATTTCTTACAAAAAACATAAGTACTGGGTTTTTAACCCAATCTGACAGTCTCCGTCTTTTAATAGGGGAATTCAAACAGGAGAACTCAGCACTTCCCATGTATTGCCACAAAAAACAGACATGGCTTTAGTTCCTCCATCTGATTTGACTTTTGCTATTTAATGAACATGGTGGTCTCTTCTTTTCTCCTCTCCTTATTTTTATTGAATGAGTGAACACTCTCTTCGTTCTACCTCTGTCCTCAGTAGAAGTCTTGCTTGACATTTCCCAGTGACACCTGTCTTCATGGACCAGGTGAAATATTTAGAAAGAGGTACTGAGGTTTTGCTTTTCACATCCTGGGTTTTGCTGAGATAGTTTAGAACTGTAAGTACCAGGCTAACTCATTAACATTTACATTAACCTTCATCTAACAAATTAAAATTCTTTTCAGGTACATGTAACCACGAATAATGAAGGGCTCCTTGCTGATCTGTTTCCTCTCCTCTATTGTCAGATTGCTGGTTGGATTCAATGAGAGCATTTGCTTCAGAATAAGACATGAGTAGAGGGTGTCTGACTGGCTCAGTCAGAAGGGCATGCCACTCTTTTCCTTTTTAATTTATTTACTTTGAGGAGGGTGGCAGGTGCAGTGAGAGGGAGAGAAAGAATCCCAAGGAGGCTCTGCGCTGTCAGTGCAGAGCCCAACATGGGGCTCGAACTCACGAACCGTGAGATCATGACCTGAGCCAAGATCCAGAGCCAGCCGTTTAACAGACTAAGCCATCCAGGTGCCCCGAGAGCATGCCACTCTTAATCTTGGGGCCCTAAGTTTGAGCCTTAGGTTGGGTGTAAAGATTACTTAAAAATAAATAAATAAAACCTACAAAAAATAAGACTTGGGATAGAACGCTCTCTGAAAACATCTATGTTTCGAAATATCTTTGCATTAATTTTCTATTGCCACAAAGCAAATCAGCACAAATCTTACAATTTATAAATGAGATATCACATCACACCCATTAGAATGGCCATCATCAAAAAGACAAGAGATAAATGCTGATGAGGACGTGGAGAAAAGGTGACCCTTGTGCACTGTTGGTGGGAACATCAATTGGTACAGCCACTCTGGAAAACAGTATGGAGAATCACCAAAAAATTAAAAACAGAAATACCATTTAATCCAGCAATTCTACTTCTGGGTATATATTCAAAGGAAATGAAAATACTAACTGGGAAAGATATCTGCACCTCCAAGTTCACTGCAGCATTGTTAACAATAGCCAAGACATGGAAACAACCTAAGCGTCCATCAATAAATGGATGGATAGAGAAAATGGACATATACACAATGGAATATTCTTCAGCCATAAAAAACGATGATGTCCTACCATTTGTGACAACATGGATGGACCTTGAAGGCATACCTCTAAGTGAAATAAGTCAGACAGAAAAAGACAAATAATTGTGTGGTCTCACTTTATATGTGTATTTTTTTTTTTCAAGAGAGAGAGAGAGAGAAGTCAGACTTGTGGTTACCAAAGGCAGATGATGGGGTAGCAGAGATTGGAGGAAGGTGGTTGAAAGGTACAGACTTCCAGTTATAAGAAAAATAAGTAGTGGGCGTGTAATGTACAACATGCTGACTACAGCTAACACTGCTGTATGATATACAGGAAACTTGTTAAGGGAATAAATCCTAAGAGTTCTCATCACAAGGAAAAAAATTTTTTTCTTTCCTTTCATTTTATTGTATTATGGTATATGAAATGACAAATGTTAGCTGAACCTACTGTGATAATCGTTTCACAATATATGTAAATGAAACCATCAGGCTGTATGCTTCATGCTTGTACAGTGACGTATGTCAATTCTTTCTCAATAACACTGGGGGAGAAAACATTACAATATAAAACGACACCCACTTAGTATCCCATAATACAATTATGGTCAGAAATTCAGGCAAACTTGGCTGGAATCTCTGCTTAAGCTTTTGCAAGGCTGAACTCAAGGTCAGGATGGGTTCTTATCTGGAAATTCTGGATACAAATCCACTTCTTTACTCATTTAGATCGGTGGCCGAATTCATTCCTTGTGGTTGTAGAACGGGGTCCTCACTTTCCTGGTGACCATCAGCCAGGGGCCACTCAGGCTGCCTATATTCCTTAGCATATGGTCCCCCTTATCTTCAAGGCCAGCAATGGTGTGACTCTCCAACTTTATCTTCTGTTACCAGTTAGAGAAAATTCTGCATCTACAGAGCTCACCTGATTGGGTCAGACCCATGCGGATAATCTCCATAACTTAAGGTCAAGTAACTTGGGTCTTTGGTTACACGCAAAATCCCTTCACGTTGGTATCTAGATTAGTGTTTGACCAGTAGGGAGGGTGGACTGTTAGGGAGCCATCTTTACAGTCCTGCCTAATGATGAATGACAAATGTCACATCAACCGGAAATTGAATTCTCTGATCACAGTTCTTCACTCTGAATGACCCACTCGATTTATTCCATTGTCTTCTACTTTCTAGTGATGCCCATAAGATATTGTAAGCTATCGGCATACTTTTTTGGTATATAAATAACACCTTTTTACCCCCTACTGGAATCTATTAAGAATTTCTCTCCATCCTTGGAATTCAGGATACTTGGCAGAATACTCCCAGAGCTATTCTCCAAACCCCTTACTGCTTCCTATAATCTGCCTCTGTGTTTTAGCTCTCTGTTGTGAGAAATTTCTTTTTTCAAAGTACTAATTCTGTGCTCTGGAGAAATCGTCTTCTTTTTAAGTTCACCTACCCAACTTTCAAAGACAGAAAGGATGGGATCAGGCTCCCTAAGTACTTTTAATGCTCTAGTTTTGTCTCCTTGAGAGTTCCCAGGGGTTTTTTATTTGAATTCCCTTCCATTAGCTCTAGTTCCCTGGAACCATCTGTTCTGATCAGTCAGGTCCCGCTCTTCCATGTTGCACAGTCCCCTTGAACAGGTCGTAAATTCCCTTCACCTGCTCATGGTCCTGTTTCGCAACCACATTTGCACAGGTCAGGAAGTCGGGGTCTCTCCACGGAGGCAAATTTGCAGGCATAGCATTTTCCACACTTGTAAGGCCAGGTATGTAAAATGAAAACCTTTTACCTTTTTTTTTTCTTTTTTCTTTTTTCTTTTTTTTTTTTTTTGGTACTGAGAGGCTGTTTCCATTCTCCACACTTCACAGACAGTCGTTGTCTCTGAACTATATAGTAAAGGCAAGCAGTTTACCTATGAAGGCAGCCTGCCCCAAGCTCCCCCAGGGTTTCAAGGATCTCCCTGAGGTAGCCCCTCTCATTGAAAAGCAACAGGATTTCTCTGCCTCTGACCTCACGGCACTGTCTACACTATCATCTTTGTCCCAGGTTGAACCCAGTCTGAAAGGAGAGTTCCCAGAAGAAACCGTATTAGGATCTGGCACAGGTTTGGTGTATTAGCCCTCGTGCCTGAGCCTGAAACCTTCCTTCTCTTGACTTCGTCCTGCGGATTCAGGAAAGAGACCTTGGATGGAGCTGTGGTCTTCTGGGCTCTGGGAAGAGGCAAAGATCAGCAGTAGAGGGAAAAGTTTGCCCCACCAATAATTTTGAGGTGCAAACACAAGTTTAGGACTCCCTAAGGGAAAAACAGCAGATGGATGACAGTAGATGACCCTCCGATGGCAGTCTTTGCTGCAGGCATCAAGCAGGGCAAGCTTCTCCCTAGTGTCGGATCCCTTCTTCTGCTCAGGGTAACAGCTGAGTCCCCACACCCAACCTATACTTTGGACTAGCGCCCGCACACACACACACACACACACAGAGCAAATTTTTCCAGATATGGGGAATACAGTGGACCCTTGAACAACACGAGGGTTAGGGGCACACCAACCCCCGCCCTTGCGATCAAAATCTGAATATAAATTTGACTCCCCAAAAGCTTAACCACTAATAGCCTACTGTTGACCAGAAGCCTTACCAACAACATACACAGTCGATTAACACATATTTTGTTTATATATTATATATTGTATTCTTACAATAAAGCAAGCAAGGGAAAAACTGTCACTAAGAAAATCATAAAGAAGAGAAAATACATTTACAGTGCTGGTCTATAAAAAATCTGCGTATCAGTGGACCCGTGCAGTTCAAGCGTGTGTTGTTCAGGGGCTCCTGGGTGGTTCATTTGGTTAAGTGTCAGACTTTGGCTCAGGTCATGATCTCACAGTTCGTGAGTTCGAGCTCCGTGTTGGGCTCTGTGCTGGCAGCTCAGAGCCTGAAGTCTGCTTCAGATTTTGTGGCTCCCTCTCTCTCTGCCCCTCCCCCCCCACTCTCTCTCTCTCTCTCTCTCTCTCTCAAAAACAAAGATTAAAAAAAAATCCTGTGTTGTTCAAGGGTCAACCGTGTATCTGTGGCAATTATCTTTTAGTGTTGCAGTTAGAGATCATGACTACTTCCTTTGCATTTTTTATATTGTCTAAAGTTTATTTCATGAGAACAAATGTCTTTTACAATAAAAAGCAATCTTTGATAAAATATTACGGTTGCTACTGACCTGATTTCTCCTGAACTGTATGGAATAATTTGAGGCTCCTGAGAGCTTTTGTTTTTTATGAGATTGCTATTCTGTGCTATGAGAGTTTTTGAGTTGATTGTTTTGATTGCAAAATCGAAAGATCAAGGTATTTGGAAACACCAAGGATCAAAGCATTTGGAAATACATAAATAGCTGCTTTGTTTTTGTTATTCAAATATTTATTGTTTGGTAAATATAGTCTTTCCAGATGCACAGGTCTTATTACTTGGATTCAAAATACTTAGGGGCACCTGGGTGGCTCAGTCAGTTAAGCTTCTTGATTTTGGCTTAGGTCATGACCTCACAGTTCTGAGATTGAGCCCTGGGTCAGTCTACGCTGACAGAGTGGAGACTGCTTGGGATTCCTCCCTTGCTCTCTCTCTCTCTCTCTCTCAATAATAAATAAATAAATAAATATTTTTTAAAAAGCAGTCTCTGCACCCAATGTGGGGCTCAAACTCACAACCCAGAGATCAAGAGTCGCCTACTCTACCGACTGAGCCAGCCAGGTGCCCCTCCTTTCCTCACCCCACCCCCTGGATCATTTTTGGAGTCTTATCTCACTGCTTGTACCTATTAAGAAATCTCATCCTCCCATATTGTCTCCATGAATTGTACCTCAGGGAGATGGAGACATTAAATCCCATATTGTCAGGATATATAGAAGAGATCCACAAAATCCATTCTCGCCCTTATGAAGAATTTTGTTCCCACTGAGTAGATGCGTGCCTTTCCAATGTCTGTTATGCAGTCAAACACGACATTAAGCTTATTGTGTGATCTTACAATTATGTAAGGTGAAGGTATCCGGTCCCCAGGAATGCAGCTGGGCAGTAACTTCATGATGAAAATGTGACAAGCTGATGGGGGTGACTTTTGGAATGGCAGACCTGTCTTGGATACTCATTCCTTAGAAACGTACACATCCACCTGGTGTTAAAAAGTGAATGAATAATTTATATAATAAAGAAAGAGCTACTTTAATTATTGTTCTGCAGAGAAACTCTGGGTTGTTAGACAAGCCACCAGGCTATGGCTTGTTAACTATGGCTTTTAAATTATTTCACCCATTCAGCAAGAAAAATGGTTTTACATGGGTTTTTTTTTTTTTTTACCGTCCCTGAATACAATAAAGGGTGAAAGATAGCCACAACCCGGCTCATGAATACACAATGGACAGGGACTAGAAGAGACGAGTCTGGTAGCACCTAAAAGAGTAAATCAACCATAACCTAGCCCCTGCTTAATTTTCTGCTCAGTAGGGTGCCATTGCTGTGAACTGAAGGGAACATATGAAGACTTTTACTCTTTGGGAAGGCTTTATGCCTTTATGCCCTGGTGACCTCCAGGGGGGCTGCCAATGGGGTTCTCACCAGGTGTCACCTGGGGAGGGTAGACACCTTGGCTGCAGTGTTCTGCTTCTTTCTTGAATTCTTTGGCTCTCTCTAAAAAAATTGTGTTTTTATTATTCTTTAGCAGTGCAGCTGATGTCCATTTTCCATAGGGACTGCTTACACAGATTCCATGCTATTCATGGAATAATGAATATGCTTCTTAGTCTCTTATGCTTTATCCCTCTTATTAATGTATTAGGACTGAGAATTAACCTATTGTACACTTGTTTGATTTCTAGGTTTCAAATTTTTAATAGCTTTTTTTTTAATGCGTATTTATTTATTTTTGAGAGAGAGACAGGGAGCGCAAGTGGGGGAGGGACAGAGAGAGACACGCGGAATCCAAAGCAGGCTCCAGGCTCCGAGCTGTCAGCACAGAGCCCAACACAAGGCTCGAACTCACAAACCGTGAGATCATGGCCTGAGCCAAAGTTGGACACTTAACTGATTGAGCCACCTAGGCGCCCCTCTAGGTTTCAAATTTATACCATTTGATTCCCCAATCACATTGTGATGATTGAGAATCAGGGCATTCTCTCGGTACAGTAGTCCCCCCTTATCCACGGTTTCAGTGACCCAAGATCAGTGGCAGTTCAGAAGCAGACATATTGTCAGAAGATCAGTGGCAGCCTAACACTAGGTTACAAAACCTGTGTCATTCACCTCACGTCATCTCATCAGATAGGCATTTTATCATCCCACATCAAGAAAGGTAATACAGTACCCGATATATTTTGAGAGAGAAAGAGCACATCTACATAACTTTTTATAGTATATTATTATAATAATTCTATTTTATTATTTATTATTGTTAATCTTTTACCATGCCTAATTTATAAATGAAACCTTATCGTAGTTATGTACGTATAGGAGAAAACATGGTATATACACCGGGTTCTGCACTAACCATGATTTCAGGCATCCACTGGGTGTCCTGGAATATATCTTCCACAAATAAGGGGGGGGGGACTATGGTACTTCCTTCACTGTGTATATCACACTGCCTGACAGTCCGTGTCTTTATTTAATAGCTGAGTGGAAAGTTGGATGATGGATGGATGAATGGATGGATGGATGGATGGATGGATGAATCTGCAGATGTCTCTGCACCTGATTTGGCGAATGAGTGGGTAAAGAACAAAATATTGATGTATCAGGCTATATTCCTTTTTGTTTTTATTTTATGTGTAGTAGTAAACTAGCTAATTTCCCAGTGAATTAAGTGTTTTTTAAATATTTTATTTATTTTTGAGAGAGAGAAAGAGCGTTCACACACATGTGCATACATGAGAGCTGGGGTGGGAGAGGGACAGAGGGAGAGAGAGAGAGAGAGAGAGGGAGAGAGAGAGAGAGAGAGAGAGAATGAATCCCAAGCAGGCTCCACAACCAGCACAGAGCCCAATGCCAGGCTTGATCTCACAACTGTGAGATCATGACCTGAGCCAAAACCAAGAGTCCGATGCTCAAATGACTGAGCCACCCAGGCACTGTGGGTGTAGAAATTGCTTAAAAAATAAAAAATAAAAATAAAATTATCTGGGCACTAGAGGTCCCACCACTGAGCTTTTCGCCATCCATCACCCTCCTCATTGCTCACCTCCCACCTCACTTGACTAGGTTCTATGCCATTGCTCCAATCACTTCTTGGTCCATATCCTCAGTCCTCTTGTCTCTCTCTCTCTCTCTCTCTCTCCCTCTCTCTCTCTCTCTCTCCCTGTCACACTCAACTCACTAAACTCCGCCAAGCTGAGTCCCACTCTCCATCAACACTCGTTATTGTCGGTCTTTTATACCTTAACTATTATTATTTAAGGGTAGTGGTATTTCATTGTGATTTTAATTTGCACTTCTCTGATAAATAATGATATTTATGTGTAGAGCCACTTAGATATCATTTTATGTTAAGTGCCAATCCAGGTATGCTGTCCATTTTTTTCATTGGGCCATTGGTCTTTTTCATATCAATTTGCAATTCTTCATATATCCTGGATATGTATCCTTTGATGTTTATGTCTTTTTTAAATGTCTTCTCCCAGGCCAGACCATATCTTTTTGCTTTCCAGTTGGTGATTTTTGATGAACAGATATTCTTATTTTTAATAATGTCCAAGAGATCTTTTTTTTTCTGTTACTATTAGTGCTTTTTATGTCCTATTTAAGAAGCCTTTGCCAACGAGCTTACATGTATGAATTCACGGAGAAGATAAAAGCAGCCCCCAAATAGCTGTTACACCCTGCATAACAACAAATCCATCAAGCTACCTGCTCTTCCTCTCATACACTCTGCCCTCACTCCTACTCCAATAGATGAATTTTCCCTGCTCCTAAGATCAGACCTGCTCCTGTGTTTCATCCCCTCTCAACTATTTAATACCTTCTGTCTTGCAAATATCTTCTACCTCTTCTGCATCAAGTTTTCTCTCTCTACTAGATTATTCCCATCAGCATGCACATATGCTTTAATATCACCCGTTGTCCATCAGGGTACCAGCAGGAAATTGATAGTACTGAATTAGGACAATTTGAGGAGGATTCTTAGAGAGACCATTGACGAAGGCAAGGGTAGGGTGTAGAGAAACATGGAAGATATGGAGCACTGTGCAGTTATTTTTTTTAATATGAAATTAATTGTCAAATTGGTTTCCATACAATACCCAGTGCTCATCCCAAAAGGTGCCCACCAAACTCCACACCCGAAAAACAAATAATCCAGTGAAGAAATGGGCAGAAAACATGAATAGACACTTCTCTAAAGAAGACATCCAGATGGACAACAGGCACATGAAAAGATGCTCAACATCGTTCCTCATCAGGAAGCACCGTGCAGTTCTTAACAGTGACATCATTACCAAGACTAGGTCTCTAGTGAAGGAAGAGCCAATGGGCACTCAGAAAGAGTCAGTCATGCAAAACGACTATCGAGAGACGACGTAAAGGGAACCAGCTAGCCAGAGGTTTCCTCCCGCAGGAACAGAGCTAGGGGGACAAATATCACAAATTTCCTTTCTTCTGTCTCAGACTAGGGGTCCCCACTGGCCAAATGCAATTAGAAGCCAGAGGTTAAGATGGCTTGTTATATAATCCACGTAGGTCAGCTTCCTGTGGTGTAGAGAAGGGAGGAGAAGGATAGAGATAGCTTTAAAATGTCAAATGGTGGGTGGACAGCAGAATCCATCCCTTCACCCCCTCCAAGTTCATTCTTATTTTTCAATTGGGTGGAAAGTGTATGTCCCCCATACAAGGGACACACATTTCCTTCAGCTCCCATATTAGCACAAAATGATGTCAATGTGCTCTTCCTTCCACATGAAATCTAAAATGCTACTATCATCACTGTTCTTTATAGAAGATAAGAGAATGGGGGTAGGGAAAAATAATTAAGTGATTACGGCCCCTTCCTCTGCAGCTGTTGCCAATACCTAAGCTGGTAATATCCCCACCCTTTTTCTATCACTCATTTCATGTTTCCCTCAAGTTCCATTAGCATCTTGGCAGGATGCAGTTAGTTTTTTATATAGAGACATGACTAAAAATTTTTTTCCTGTAAAATCAGTATACTTAATAGTCATATCAATGGGTTGCTGAAGTTTTCCATTGACTGATACTACTGGGCAAGGAAGAGGCACTTCAGTCAAACTTCTCTGCCCCTAATCTGTAGCAGAAATACAATTTCTCTTGGAAATTAAGAAGAACTTACCCCAGGGGTCCCTGGTTGGCTCAGTCAATTGAGCATCTGACTCTTGATCTCAGTTCAGGTCTTGATCTCAGGGTCCTGAGTTCAGGCCCTGTGTTGGGCTCCACACTGGGTGTGAAGCCTACTTAAGAGATCACTCACCCCAGTCTGTATAGTGACCCATTAATTTGCCTGTCAGTTCATTAGCATGCAAAGCCCAAAATGGCCATGGATTGGTCTCATTTTTCAGTTCATCAGAGCTATGACTATTTTCCTTGGGTACTAGAACCTCCAAACTCATCAGCCATGGGGACTGGAAGAAAAGAAAAAAGAACCCAAAAAAACAAAAAGCAATACAAGTGAGTTATTAGGGACAATAGCAAGAGGCAACTCCCACTTCCTCCCTTGCCTTGATGCGTTCTGACTATGGGGACA
This sequence comes from Panthera uncia, assembly GCF_023721935.1. Taxonomy (NCBI): domain Eukaryota; kingdom Metazoa; phylum Chordata; class Mammalia; order Carnivora; family Felidae; genus Panthera; species Panthera uncia. Next base: position 9,316,757 of record NW_026057577.1, on the reverse strand, counting down.
GCACCATATACAGGCTGTTAGTTTAAGGCAAGAATCTCACCCTTCAGGATGGCACCCAATCCTTGGGGAAACTCCACTCCAGCTGGCACCATGACTGAGTCTTTACTGGGCACCCCTTGATTCTATTGTGCCAGCCACCATAGGGTGTCAGGGTAAGACCATTTCAGGAGGATGAGTCTCACCTTCTTTGCCATAAAATGTGCTGCCTGGCCAGACATGATACTGTATGGGATGCATTGGCAATGAATAAAGCAGGCATTCTGCTAGTCCACAAATGGTAGTGTTATCAGAATCCTTGCAAGCAGAGAAGGCAAATCCGTTGTGAAGGATGTATCTTCCCTATAAGGACAAAGTGATGCACTCTGCATAATGGGAGTGGTGAATTAGAATTAATCTACCATGAGGTAGCCAGCCCAACCGGGTAAATGGTACCAGATGGGGCCTCAGCATCAGCATCAGGTTTTAGAAGGTTGGGCATTCAACACAGCAGTAGCCAGATTAGCCTAGGTAAGAAAAGCCTATGAATAGCCTCTCTCCCGACTGCTATGGCCACGTGGTAACATGGATCCATTAAATTGGCTCCAAGGTAGTTGGAAAAAGAAGTTGACATCTAGAGAATGAGTCATACTGTCCACCTGATTTCTGAGGGTCTCCTTCACAGTGGTTGTCCTATGGAACACATTTACTTAAGACATGTATCTTATACCCCATGCCATTCTGAGACGAATATCCACATCTCTTGTTCCCAGAAGTCTTTCTCCACCATTTTCCAATATGTTCCTAACCCCTGAGTGGCAGGTCAATGTGCTAACGCCTGTCCATCAGCCAATGTAGATGTGTACCTTACACCATCTCTCCCTTAACGCCAAGTGGACAACAGATGCACCATCTTAAGTTCTGTCCATAGGGAGGATTTCCCTTCACCAGGGCCCTCCCCACCCCCAGGACACCCAGTGAGAGTGCAGTATAGAAGCTGGTTTTCCTTAGCATATGGGGCAGATACATCTGTAACCAGGACCACGTTTTTCCCTCTTAACCAGCCAGTGGGAACCAGTTATGAAGTCAAAGGTGTGGGTTGAGGGAGAGGCAGTGAAGCAGGAGAAGCAGGTACCATGGGGCTCTGAGCCACCTGATCTTGCAGTTTACTTTTGCCTTTTGGACCTGCTCAGACCCTGTCCCCATGTTCTGTTTCTATTTTATAGAGTGTGACTGTGCGTGTCCAATGTTATGGCTCAGTGGATTAGGTAACACAGTTCATGACTGGCACCTGAGGTCACATACTCAACTTCGTGACTCATAGCCATTCATTCAACTCCACCAGGATCCAGTAGCCAGCCAGGGGCTGGGTTTTCTTTAAGTACCTAATAGTTGTTGGTTGGTAAAGGACAACAGATCTTACTCTAAAACGTTCTCTTGTCCTACTTTGGTTTGTATGGTACGTATTTTTAAAACTCATTTTATTTGTTTATGCTTAAATATTTCAAAGTCAGTTAATGCCATCTTGATATCACACCCTAAGTATCTTAGTCTGCATCTCTAAAATTGAAAACACTTCCTACTTAGCCAAATGAACATCATTTGTCCTTAACAAAATTAGAATTCCTTAATATCACTTCATACTCTGTCCATATTAAAATTTCCTTAGTTGTGCAAGAAATGTTCCTTTCATTTAACTTAGGACACTTGAAGGGGCACCTAGGTGGCTCAGTCGGTTAAGCATCTGACTTCAGCTAAGGTCATGATCTCACATTCATGAGTTCAACCCTTAGGTCAGGCTCTGTGCTGACAGCTCAGAGCCTGGAGCCTGCTTCAGATTCTGTGTCTCCCTCTCTCTCTGTCCCTCCTCTGCTCATGCTCTGTCTGTCCCTCTCTGTCAAAGATAAATAAATATTAAAAAAAAATTTTTTTTAACCTATGGCACTTGCAACTTTCTCTTGGCTTGACACTTTTTAAATGACAATTTTGGGGAAAAAAGGTGTAAAATCAGGGAAAATTCAATTAGACTGCCTAAAATGGCATACATAAGTAGCCAAACTTCAAAGAAAAGCAAGTCAATGTGGGACAAAGTGGTTAACTGCAGGGAGAGGGCCACAGTTGGAATCAGTTAGGTGCAAACAGGGAGACTTGGAAAGCTGGCAATGTACTATTTCTTGACCAGAGTGATGGTTGCTTAAGAATTTCCTTTCTGAGACAGATAAAGAAACTGATCCCATTCACAATTGTACCAAGAAGCATAAAATACCTAGGAATAAATCTAACCAAAGATGTACAAGATCTGTATGCTGAAAACTATAGAAAGCTTATGAAGGAAATTGAAGAAGATATAAAGAAATGGAAAAACTTTCCGTGCTCATGGATTGGAAGAATAAATATTGTCAAAATGTCAATACAACCCAAAGCTATCTACAAATTCAATGCAATCCCAATCAAAATTGCACCAGCATTCTTCTCGAAGCTAGAACAAGCAATCCTAAAATTCATATGGAACCACAAAAGGCCCCGAATAGCCAAAGTAATTTTGAAGAAGAAGACCAAAGCAGGAGGCATCACAGTCCCAGACTTTAGCCTCTACTACAAAGCTGTAATCATCAAGACAGCATGGTATTGGCACAAAAACAGACACACAGACCATGGAATAGAATAGAAACCCCAGAACTAGACCCACAAAAGTATGGCCAACTCATCTTTGACAAAGAGGAAAGAACATCCAATGGAAAAAAGACAGTCTCTTTAACAAATAGTGCTGGGAGAACTGGACAGCAACATGCAGAAGATTGAAACTAGACCACTTTCTCACACCATTCACAAAAATAAACTCAAAATGGATAAAGGACCTGAATGTGAGACAGGAAACCATCAAAACCCTAGAGGAGAAAGCAGGAAAAGATCTCTCTGACTTCAGCCGTAGCAATTTCTTACTTGACACATCCCCAAAGGCAAGGGAATTAAAAGTAAAAATGAACTACTGGGACCTTATGAAGATAAAAAGCTTCTGCACAGCAAAGGAAACAACCAACAAAACTAAAAGGCAACCAACGGAATGGGAAAAGATATTTGCAAATGACATATCGGACAAAGGGCTAGTATCCAAAATCTATAAAGAGCTCACCAATCTCCACACCCAAAAAACAAATAACCCAGTGAAGAAATGGGTAGAAAACATGAATAGACACTTCTCTAAAGAAGACATCCGGATGGCCAACAGGCACATGAAAAGATGTTCAACGTCTCTCCTTATCAGGGAAATACAAATCAAAACCACACTCAGATATCACCTCACGCCAGTCAGAGTGGCCAAAATGAACCAATCAGGAGACTATAGATGCTGGAGAGGATGTGGAGAAACGGGAACCCTCTTGTACTGTTGGTGGGAATGCAAACTGGTGCAGCCACTCTGGAAAACAGTGTGGAGGTTCCTCAAACAATTAAAAATAGACCTACCCTATGACCCAGCAGTAGCACTGCTAGGAATTTGCCCAAGGGATACAGGAGTACTGATGCATAGGGGCACGTGTACCCCAATGTTTATAGCAGCACTCTCAACAATAGCCAAATTGTGGAAAGAGCTTAAATGTCCATCAACTGATGAATGGATAAAGAAATTGTGGCTTATATACACAATGGAGTACTACGTGGCAATGAGAAAGAATGAAATATGGCCCTTTGTAGCAACGTGGATGGAACTGGAGAGTGTGATGCTAAGTGAAATAAGCCATACAGAGAAAGACAGATACCATATGTTTTCACTCTTATGTGGATCCTGAGAAACGTAACAGAAACCCATAGGGGAGGGGAAGGAAAAAAAAAATGAGGTTAGACTGGGAGAGAACCAAAGCATAAGAGACTCTTAAAAACTGAGAACAGGGGCTCCTGGGTGGCTCAGTCGGTTAAGCGTCCGACTTCAGCTCAGGTCACGATCTCGCGGTCCGCGAGTTCGAGCCCCGCGTCGGGCTCTGGGCTGATGGCTCAGAGCCTGGAGCCTGTTTCCGATTCTGTGTCTCCCTCTCTCTCTGCCCCTCCCCTGTTAATGCTGTGTCTCTCTCTGTCTCAAAAATAAATAAACGTTAAAAAAAAATTTTTTTTAAATAAAAATAAAAAAAATAATAAAAACTGAGAACAAACTGAGGGTTGATGGGGGGGGTGGG